>NC_089870.1:22204586-22274586 GCF_036373705.1 Amia ocellicauda | reverse complement strand
AGTGTGTGTGAGGTTGTGTGGTTGTGTGTCTCTGTGTGTGTGTGAGGTTGTGTGTGTGTGTGTGTGTGTGTGAGGTTGTGTCTGTGTGTGTGTGTGTGTGTGTGTGTGTGTGTGAGGTTGTGTCTGTGCGTCTCTGTGTGTGAGTGTGTGAGGTTGTGTGCGTGTATGTGTGTGTGTGTGTGTGAGGTTGTGTGGTTGTGTGTCTCTGTGTGTGTGTGTGTGTGTGTGTGAGTGTGTGTGAGGTTGTGTCTGTGCGTCTGTGTGTGAGTGTGTGAGGTTGTGTGTGTGTGTGTGTGTATGTGTGAGGTTGTGTGTGTGTGTGTGTGTGTGAGGTTGTGTGTGTGCGTGTGTGTGTGTGAGGTTGTGTCTGTGTGTCTCTGTGTGTGAGTGTGTGTGTGTGTGAGTGTGTGTGAGTGTGTGTGAGGTTGTGTCTGTGTGTCTCTGTGTGTGAGTGTGTGTGTGTGTGTGTGTGTGTCTGTGCGTCTCTGTGTGTGAGTGTGTGAGGTTGTGTGCGTGTATGTGTGTGTGTGTGTGTGAGTGTGTGTGAGGTTGTGTGGTTGTGTGTCTCTGTGTGTGTGTGAGGTTGTGTCAGTGTGTGTGTGTGTGTGTGTGAGTGTGTGTGAGTGTGTGTGAGGTTGTGTCTGTGCGTCTGTGTGTGAGCGTGTGAGGTTGTGTGTGTGTGTATGTGTGAGGTTGTGTGTGTGTGTGTGTGAGTGTGTGTGAGGTTGTGTCTGTGTGTCTCTGTGTGTGAGTGTGTGTGTGTGTGTGTGTGTGAGTGTGTGTGAGGTTGTGTCTGTGTGTCTCTGTGTGTGAGTGTGTGTGAGGTTGTGTCTGTGTGTGTGTGTGAGTGAGGTTGTGTCTGTGTGTGTCTGTGTGTCTCTGTGTGTGTGTGTGAGGTTGTGTCTGTGTGTCTCTGTGTGTGTGTGTGTGTGGTTGTGTGTCTCTGTGTGTGTGTGTGTGTGTGTGGTTGTGTGTCTCTGTGTGTGAGTGTGTGTGTGTGTGTGAGTGTGGTTGTGTGTCTCTGTGTGTGTGTGTGTGTGTGTGTGTGTGTGTGTGTGTGTGAGTGTGTGTGAGTGTGTGTGAGGTTGTGTCTGTGTGTCTCTGTGTGTGAGTGTGTGTGTGTGTGTGTGTGTGTGTGTGTGTGTGTCTGTGCGTCTGTGTGTGAGTGTGTGAGGTTGTGTGCGTGTATGTGTGTGTGTGTGTGTGAGTGTGTGTGAGGTTGTGTGTGTGTGTGTGTGTGAGTGTGTGTGAGGTTGTGTGGTTGTGTGTCTCTGTGTGTGTGTGAGGTTGTGTGTGTGTGTGAGTGTGTGTGAGGTTGTGTCTGTGCGTCTGTGTGTGTGTGTGTGTGTGTGTGTGTGAGGTTGTGTCTGTGCGTCTGTGTGTGTGTGTGTGTGTGTGTGAGTGTGTGTGAGGTTGTGTGTGTGTGTGTGAGAGTGTGTGTGAGGTTGTGTGGTTGTGTGTCTCTGTGTGTGTGTGAGGTTGTGTGTGTGTGTGTGTGTGTGTGAGGTTGTGTCTGTGTGTGTGTGTGTGTGTGTGTGTGAGGTTGTGTCTGTGCGTCTCTGTGTGTGAGTGTGTGAGGTTGTGTGCGTGTATGTGTGTGTGTGTGTGTGAGGTTGTGTGGTTGTGTGTCTCTGTGTGTGTGTGTGTGTGTGTGTGTGAGTGTGTGTGAGGTTGTGTCTGTGCGTCTGTGTGTGAGTGTGTGAGGTTGTGTGTGTGTGTGTGTGTATGTGTGAGGTTGTGTGTGTGTGTGTGTGTGTGAGTGTGTGTGAGGTTGTGTGTGTGCGTGTGTGTGTGTGAGGTTGTGTCTGTGCGTCTCTGTGTGTGAGTGTGTGTGTGTGTGAGTGTGTGTGAGTGTGTGTGAGGTTGTGTCTGTGTGTCTCTGTGTGTGAGTGTGTGTGTGTGTGTGTGTGTGTCTGTGCGTCTCTGTGTGTGAGTGTGTGAGGTTGTGTGCGTGTATGTGTGTGTGTGTGTGTGAGTGTGTGTGAGGTTGTGTGGTTGTGTGTCTCTGTGTGTGTGTGAGGTTGTGTCAGTGTGTGTGTGTGTGTGTGTGAGTGTGTGTGAGTGTGTGTGAGGTTGTGTCTGTGCGTCTGTGTGTGAGCGTGTGAGGTTGTGTGTGTGTGTATGTGTGAGGTTGTGTGTGTGTGTGTGTGAGTGTGTGTGAGGTTGTGTCTGTGTGTCTCTGTGTGTGAGTGTGTGTGTGTGTGTGTGTGTGAGTGTGTGTGAGGTTGTGTCTGTGTGTGTGTGTGAGTGAGGTTGTGTCTGTGTGTGTCTGTGTGTCTCTGTGTGTGTGTGTGAGGTTGTGTCTGTGTGTCTCTGTGTGTGTGTGTGTGTGTGGTTGTGTGTCTCTGTGTGTGAGTGTGTGTGTGTGCGTGTGTGTGTGAGGTTGTGTCTGTGTGTCTCTGTGTGTGTGTGTCGTGTGAGGTTGTGTGTCTGTGTGTGTGTGTGTGTCGTGTGTCGTGTGTGTGTGTGTGTGTGTGTGAGGTTGTGTCTGTGTGTCTCTGTGTGTGTGTGTGTGTGAGTGTGGTTGTGTGTCTCTGTGTGTGCGTGTGTGTGTGTGAGTGTGGTTGTGTGTCTCTGTGTGTGTGTGTGTGAGTGTGTGTCTCTGTGTGTGTGTGTGTGTGTGTGTGTGTGTGTGTGGTTGTGTGTCTCTGTGTGTGAGTGTGTGTGTGTGCGTGTGTGTGTGTGAGTGTGGTTGTGTGTCTCTGTGTGTGTGTGTGTGTGTGTGTGTGTGTGTGTGTGAGTGTGTGTGAGTGTGTGTGAGGTTGTGTCTGTGTGTCTCTGTGTGTGAGTGTGTGTGTGTGTGTGTGTGTCTGTGTGTCTCTGTGTGTGAGTGTGTGTGTGTGTGTGTGTGTGTGTGTCTGTGCGTCTCTGTGTGTGAGTGTGTGAGGTTGTGTGCGTGTATGTGTGTGTGTGTGTGTGAGTGTGTGTGAGGTTGTGTGTGTGTGAGTGTGTGTGAGGTTGTGTGGTTGTGTGTCTCTGTGTGTGTGTGAGGTTGTGTGTGTGTGTGAGTGTGTGTGAGGTTGTGTCTGTGCGTCTGTGTGTGAGTGTGTGAGGTTGTGTGTGTGTGTGTGTGAGAGTGTGTGTGAGGTTGTGTCTGTGTGTCTCTGTGTGTGAGTGTGTGTGTGTGTGTGTGTGAGTGTGTGTGAGGTTGTGTCTGTGTGTCTCTGTGTGTGAGTGTGTGTGAGGTTGTGTCTGTGTGTGTGTGTGAGGTTGTGTGTGTGTGTGTGTGTGTGTGAGTGAGGTTGTGTCTGTGTGTGTCTGTGTGTCTCTGTGTGTGTGTGTGTGTGTGTGCGTGTGTGTGTGAGGTTGTGTCTGTGTGTCTCTGTGTGTGAGTGTGTGTGAGGTTGTGTCTGTGTGTGTGTGTGAGGTTGTGTGTGTGTGTGTGTGTGTGTGAGTGAGGTTGTGTCTGTGTGTGTCTGTGTCTCTGTCTGTGTGTCTCTGTGTGTGTGTGTGTGTGTGGTTGTGTGTCTCTGTGTGTGAGTGTGTGTGTGTGCGTGTGTGTGTGAGGTTGTGTCTGTGTGTCTCTGTGTGTGTGTGTCGTGTGAGGTTGTGTGTGTGTGTGTGTGTGAGTGTGGTTGTGTGTCTCTGTGTGTGCGTGTGTGTGTGTGAGTGTGGTTGTGTGTCTCTGTGTGTGTGTGTGTGAGTGTGTGTCTCTGTGTGTGTGTGTGTGAGTGTGTGTCTCTGTGTGTGTGTGTGTGTGTGTGTGTGGTTGTGTGTCTCTGTGTGTGAGTGTGTGTGTGTGCGTGTGTGTGTGTGAGTGTGGTTGTGTGTCTCTCTGTGTGTGTGTGTGTGTGTGTGTGTGTGTGTGGGGCGGGGGGGAGGGGGGTTTAGCGCACCTTGGTCTTGAGGAAGCGGATGGCGATGCCGTTGTTCTCCAGGAAGTGCACCCTCAGGGTCTTGCGGCTCGGGGTGGGCAGCTTCTCCCCGGAGATGAGCTCCAGCAGCCGGACCAGGTAGACGCCGGACTGCAGCTCCGTGAACACATCCCTGATCAGTATGGCAACCTGGGGGGACCGCGAGACACGGGACACGGGACATCGTAAGACACTTCACACTGCGAGAGTCCATCTTGGCCAAACGCGCTTACTGACTAGAGCAGGGGTCAGCAGCAAACCTTCCCCCCCTTACTGTCCACCTTCGGGCCCCTCGATCGTCCCGACATCATTAACGACTGCATGGCCACGTGTTGACGACCCCCCCACCCGCCCCAAGGGCCCTAATTAGCAGCTGAAGTTGTTAAAAGACCCCTGAGAAGAGTTTGCAGGACCACCACTCCCCAGGGACTGTGCAGCTAAAGACATTCAAGGACACATTGGCCTATGGAAACCTTCCCTCAGCAGAGACAGGGGGGGTGAGAGAGAGAGTGAGAGAGGAAGGAAAAGAGGGAGAGAGAGAGGGATAGAGGGAGGGAAAGAGGTGGTGAATACGTCAAGTGGCAGTGAAATGCAACAGTAATAACAAGTCCCCAGACTGCACTTCTGGGTGTGGCCCCTGGCTCTTGGACTTCCACACGGCCGACGCAATCCCCCCGGGGGCCGGAGAGGCAGGGCGGCTGATCCCGAACAGCTGGAAGCCGGCGGTGCAGCAGCACGACCCGCCTGAGCCCGGCTGACCCCCGAGCAGCGCCGAGAGCGACCGCCAGTCCGTTCCAGCCGCGACGCGTCAGCGGACTGTGACTCAGCGGGGCCCTGCACAGCACGCTGGGGCTGCTCAGCTGTGCGATGTACCAGACGCATGAGGTCTCAATAAGTCCCGTCCAGCACGATTCACAGAGGCAAAGGGCTGGGAATAAAACCATGTTAGGATCACGCAGCGCCTGTCCGACAGGAAGAAGGGGATTTTATATTTTATATGCCTCAAAGTTCAGAGAAGGAATGCCTTTCACCCCAATCACAGTCTAATGACACGGCACTCCTGTCTCTCTTCCTGGTGCATTCCTGCCGGCGGTAGTGTGGTTCGGTGTATTATATGTGGCCGTGCGAGATGAGGCCCTAAATCTGCCTTATCGCTCCTGTCAGGCGTCGTTCTCATGGGACTTTACAGCTACAACAACTCTGATGGGTGGATTTCTTGCACAGGACAATGTAGCGACAACACAAATATGACACAATCCTTGAAACCCGACGGATTTTACACTTATATTCCATCTCAACAAGAGGCCAAAGACCGGAGTTACATCTGAGAGAAAGAAGAGGAGATTTCACTTGTGTTCTTCAGTCAACTCAGTGTCTTAATATATGTTGATTACATCCTCCTTCACTCCGTTTTTATTTGCCATATTCGTGTGTGTGTGTGTCTTTGTACTTTCTTCTAAATGTGTGTTTGTGTGTGAGCTTACGAGTGTCTGTGTTTGCATGGTGCAGCGTGTGTGAGCATATGAGCATGCGTGTGTGTGTGTGTCCGTGTTTGCATGGTTGTTGTGTGTGCGTGTGCATGTGTGTGATTGTGACTCACGTTGTTCTTGGAGAAGACATTGTTGATCCAGTTGGTGTAGGTCTTCTTCTGCATTCCCATCCTCTGCTCCTGCAGCTCGCGGATTCGGACCTGCTGGACGTCCCCCTCCATCCTGGCGGCGCGGGGGGGAGACCTGCGCGGGGGAGAGGAGAGCGTTGAGGATCCCGCAGTGTTGTGTGTGTGGCTCCTGACTTCTTAGATCGCGGGTCAGGGGGGCCCCTGCTGCAGCCGATGAGCCACGGGACGCTCTGTCTGTCAGCAAGGGGCCTCGATGGGTCGATGAAAGTTTCTCCAACAACAACAACAACAACGCAGGAATTTCATACACAAAGGCTTGCGTGTCATACACACCCACACCAGTGTCTGTGTGTCAGTGAGCCCTGTGTCTGTGTGTCGGTGTGTCAGCGAGCCGTGTGTCTCAGTGTGTCTGTGTGTCAGTGAGACGTGTGTCCGTGCGTCGGTCTCGGGGGGCAGGCAGTTTGCATGCGTGCTCTCGGACTGCGGAGGAGGCTGAATGCGCAGCTTGGCCTTTGAGCACAGAGCTGCCATTGTGAGCCTGGCGGCCCTGAGGAATCTGAGCCGGTGGGTAGGGCGCCGGCAGGAGACCAGGGACCGCGAGGTGGGAGTGGGATGGGGGGCGTCAGCACTGCATGACATGGGTCCCAGGGGCCACACTGTGTATCTCATGAGACGTGGGTTTAAACCTATATACTTGAAAAATATGCTGCTGCTTCAGGCACCGATCAGCAGTGAGAGTCTGTGTGCAGAGACCAGGACGAGGCGGGGGGGAGGCAGTCGATCTCTCAGCTCTGTCAGGGGCCTGCAGGGGGGCCGTCTTGGTGGGGGAAATGAGCACAGGACGCTCCACCGTGGGGGGGTGGGAACCGCAGACTGCACCTACTGTAGAGAGTCCCCCCTACACACCCTCTCAGCTATCTTTACTGCGCCTCACGAGGGGCCAGTAAAACTCCACAGCCGTGTTCAAAACAGACGTGACGTCAGCCCCAGTGTGAGGATGAGCCCCTGCTCTGACCGAGACCCCCGCCCCCCCTTGGGACAAGGAGGGTTGTGTAGCGCGTGGAGAAACCCCTGGCTGTGGCTAATGAGTAACCGCTCTTACACACTGGCTACACTGTTACTGTGATCAGAGACGCGGTTTATCAGTCAGCTGCTGTGTTGATCGCCTGCAGGAATCCATTGAGGGCAGATACGAGTGTTTTGAATCTATAATAGCAGATCTGAAGTGTAATATAGTGCGAACAGGAACTAAGACACCCGGTTTAAACTCTTCAGGTTTAGAGCTGATTCTAAAGTGGATGTGCAGACAATCACAGGATAAACACGGATGGAAAAAAGGCAGCTCTGTGTTCATGAATAATTCATGTGTTTCTTTTAACTATGTAAATAAAAAGGATAAACTTGTGTACATACTCAGGGGCATTTAACACATACACTACACTGTGCTGAGAGTCACGAGTCTCACTTCTGCTTTTCTAACACAACGACGCGGAAGCTGTAGGGCTGTCCGGACTGGGTTCCCACCGGCAGGAAAGAGGAAGTTGCTAAATCCACACTGAAGACAGGACTGTATATTGTGATTTCTCTGCACGGCTGAAGCAGAACTGAGTCTCCGTCTCGTTTCGAGGTTTTGAAAGAAAGAAAAGAAAAAACAGCTGTCATTTTGTTCCTTTAAATATATAGAACTTTACTGTGCTGTCACTGTTTCAGTTATAATCACATTCTCTCCTCGTTGCACTAAAGATCTGCACAGCATCCCACAGCGATTCCGACCGAAGAACAACAACAAGCACACAGAGAGCCGCTGAGCTCCTGTGACTCCCCGCTCCTGGTTTCTGCCCCGGGCCGGGAGACGCACCGTCTCTGACAGGTGAGCGGCAACGAACAGCTGATGGGACAGATCACTAGAGCTCAGGTGCGGCCAACGTCGTCTCAACTACACCTCCTCCGCAAGGCCTGTCTGTCTCGTCTCATCCTAGAAATATGTTTCTAATTCCCCTGAGATCAGTCGCTTTATATATAAAAAAAGAGAATTATAGTAATGACAATCCATTTAAGCAATGGACAGGAAATGTACGTGATGGTGGAGTGGAGTCAGAGCGTCTGTCTGTTTTGGGCCCACGTCTCGCTTACTGGAAACAGACTGTGTTGCTTGTTGGACGAACAGAAATGTTTTTAGTTCCATTGTCATGCGTTTGTTTTATATTGCTTCGTTCTCCAGCGCAGTCTTTAAGCCTCCTGTCCTACTGGGCACCCCAACGATTGCCTCCCCATTTGTGCCAGCACTCACCGCAGTCTTTTTATGCAGCAATGGGCACCTTACCTTGCTTTCTCAAAAACTTGTCCTTCACGTCCTTGTCTGTGTCCAGTCCCACGGACTCACTCTGAAGCAGTCGGTCACCTGCTTGTCTTCCCTGATGCGGCGTCCGTCTCCGTCCTGCTCTCCTGTGTCTCGCTTCGCCAGCCAAGACCCGTTCCAGAGTTCAGTGAAACCAAGTCCGAGATAATGAGAGAGAGAGAGAGAGAAAGGGAGCGAGGGAGGGAGCAATAGGATCGACCTTTGAAAGCAATCATGGGGAAGGTATTTACAACCCAACAACACACACACACACACACACACACACACACAACCCTGACAAAGCACAGGCAGTGGGTAAAGGTTGCACCGCTGAGCATGTCTCTCAGCTCTGGATGAAGTGAGAGAATTGAGGGAGGCAAACCAGTGGACGAACAGAGTCTTGGGATGTAATGAATGACTGATGTTAGATTTGCAAATCACTCTTTCACACACCTGTCCCTGCGCAGGGTGAGACAGTTGGGTTTGCAGGACTGAGGCACGTCCACAGACGGGCTGTTGTACATGAGAGTAAAATACTGGCATTACTTTTCACGCTTCCTGCTTCTTTCAACACGTGAAGATTAATGGTGAAATACATTTACCAATCTAATTACAACTGAGGTTCAAAATACACTCACTTCATTTTTGTAGATCCGCTCTTAAGCCCGTGAGCCTGTAATGTTCAGGAAGTGCAGTTTTGGACAGTGCTGTAGTGTTGAGGTCCTGTACAGTGCTGGACAGTGGGATGCTGGGATATCACATGGTCAGGAGCAATGGCTATGTTCCTGAGCTATACACAGACTTTGACAGAACCTGGTAACATTATAGACAATCAAACAGACACTGACTGACCTGTTCAAAAGGATTCCACCACAACATGCAGACATGGGGA
The DNA here is from genome assembly GCF_036373705.1 of Amia ocellicauda. Classification (NCBI taxonomy): domain Eukaryota; kingdom Metazoa; phylum Chordata; class Actinopteri; order Amiiformes; family Amiidae; genus Amia; species Amia ocellicauda. The sequence goes on along the minus strand of NC_089870.1, from coordinate 22,265,884 downwards.
AAGAATGGAAAGAACATACATCAACATGTGAGCTCACATACCATGCACTTAACAAGCATTTAACATTCAGCCAACAAGGACAATAACAGTGGAAATTGGGCTTCAAGGCATTCAAGACAGAAAACAGGAGACACTTCTTCACACAGAGAGGCGTCACAATCTGAACAAACTCCCCAGCGATGTGGCTGAAGAGACAATTTGGGAACATTCAAAAACAGACTGGATAGGATCCTTGGATCACTTAGTTATTAATGGACACCAAACGAGCACGATGGGGTGAATGGGCTCCTCTCGACTGGACACTTTCTTATATTCTTATGTTCTTAACAGTGGACTAATAATATAAAAGATCTGTGTAAATACTTGCCTGTATACGTGTATTTTGATTTGACCCTGGGGTTGTGTTGTGGGGGGGTGGATGTGTGTGGATTGTGTGAGGCAGGTGGATGTGTGGGTTTGCTGGGGAAATGGGGTTACAGAGCCCTCCCATACTGGTTATTTAAGGGCAGCCCCAGAGTAATTAGGGGGTGTGGCTTAAGGTATAAAGGAAGCAGGAAGTGGGGGTGTGTGTGTGACCAGAAAGAGCAGAGGGTGAAAGACAGCTCTTCTAATGCTGGACCAAGCGGCATGTCGGTGGCTAGTTTCGTTTTTTTTTCTTTTCCCCTTCTTCTCAAACCCAGTGAGTTTTTTGTTTTGTTTTTTGTTATGTTTTGTTTTGGTACCTGAAGTTTTAACTTTTAAGGCCAAGGTTTTGTGGTGTGAACCTGAGGAGAATTTCTCCATTCCCCACACTGCGGGATAAAGACATTTACTTTTTCACCAAAGTTCTGTGTCCAGTGGAATCTGTGGGCCCAGTTTTATTAATGCCGCCCTTCCAGACCTCGGCAAAGAAGTGAAGGTTGACAGACAGTGCTGTAGTGTTCAGTGTTGGACAGTGCTGTAGTGATGAGTTTCTACGCAGATGATGCCCAGATCTTCCTGTCTTTTCCCTCCTCTGACCCGCTCATTCCCTCTCACATCTCTTCCTGTCTGCTATCTTCGCCTGAATGTACTGACACCACCTCAAGCTCAACCTCTCCAAATCAGATCTCCTCTTTCCCCCCCTCTTCCTCACCTTCTGACCTCTCCATCTCAATCCCCTTGGAATCCACCACACTCTCTCCTTCTTCCGCTAAAAATCTAGGAGTCACCCTCGATCCTGCGCTCTCCTACCCCCAGCACATCACCACGCTGACACGCACCTGCAGGTTCTTCCTGAGCAACATACGCCGGATCCGTCCCTTCCTCACCAACTACTCGACTCAGCTGCTCGTCCAGTCCCTGGTCCTCTCCCACCTGGATACTGCAACTCCCTCCCGGCCGGCCTGCCTGCGTCCACTACCCGCCGCTCCAGCTCATCCAGAACTCTGCGGCTCGTCTGGTGTCTCTCTGCCCGATTCACACACGCTACTCCACTGCTCCGCTCCCTCCACTGGCTCCCGATATCGGCATGCATTCAGAGACATTGACCCTCACCTACTGCTGTCTCAACCACACTGCACCAAGCTACCTTCAGACACTCATCTCCCCATACATCCCTTCCAGATCACTGCGCTCTTCCAGCACCAGAAGACTAACTTTGCCTCCTCTCCACTCTCCTTCCTCCAGAGCCGCTCCTTCTCATCCCTGACCCCTAAATGGTGGAACGACCTGCCCACCGAAGTCAAAACAGCAGAGTCCTTGACCTCCTTCCGGTGCTTACTCAAGACTAGCCTATTCAGACTCTACCTGTAATCTAGTTGTTTATTATCGTGTAAGATTGCACTGATTCAACGCAATGCTCTGACATACCCCTTGCTTTGCATTACCAGTACTCGTATTGTTTTTTGTCATTTCCCCTGTGCCTCCTGTTCCTTCACTGTTAACGATGCCTGCACTTACTAGCTTTTACTATCGAGGATATGTGACTTGTATTGTTTACTGTATATTTCCTATACAAGTGTGTAAATTGCATGATGTTCTGTACTGTCTTTGTACTTTTTATTTATACTCTTATGTTTCTTAAGTCGCCAACAAATAATACATAATTAGTGTTCAGACCCTGTGCTGGTGCTGGTGCTCAAGCTGAAGACAATCTTACTTTGTCAGAACACAACCACACCGCTTCGGCCTACAGATCAAAGCAGAGCATATAAGACAAACGCAAATAAACACCACTCTTGTCCAAACATGTTGAAAGCAATATCTTTATTATAATGATAATTAAAAGATCTTTTGTGTTTTTCTAACTAAAAAATATACACTTTATACAATCATCTCTTAAAAAGTTCCAGTATATTTATAGCACAGGCCTCAGAAACAACAACGCAGCACAATCATTTGGCCCCTTTATAACAACTAGCAAACAGAACAGAGGAAAAACAAACTGAGAGGCAACAGAAAGACAAAGGGACAGACACACTGTGAGACTGAGACAGGGGGACAGAGACATGGTTCAGATATGAAGCGAGTGTGTTAAAGACCCGTGTCCACAATGCTCAGTGGCTGCAGAGGGACAGGGGTAACAGTGTAACAGTGTAGGACACGGGAGACAGGAGTCACTGCCGAACCCATGACATGGGGAGGTGAGTCTCTCGAGGGCTGTAACACACACACCTCCCACAGACAACAATATCACATGAACATTCAGAGGCACTAGTGTAGGGCAGTCGGATCTCCCCAGGAACACGACAGCAGACACTCTAGACGCGCACAGAGAGGTGGCTCAACTCGGTAACTCGGACCTGTCCTTTGACCGGTGTCCCACGACAGTAGGACGGACAGACTAACTCACAACTGTGCACCACACACAGGCCCGTTCACCTGTCTGGCTCCTCTCAACAAAACACACGTGTCCATTCATAGATATATTTAGAGGGAGAGCGAGGGTAAAAAAAAAACGTAACAAAAATAATTTCCCCTCACGCTTAGATTTGGGAACATATTGTACACAAAACTGCGGATATAAAAATCTCTGCAATTATGCAAATATCATTTTATAGATACACAGCATTGCCATCGACTACGAGAGAGGATTCAGGTGCAGATAAATACAGGTTTCGGGGGGGCTGCTCTGGGAACGGATACTGGGTTGGGTCAATTCTCGTCCCAGAAGGCCAGAGGAAGCGACCCGAACGCAGATAAAAGCTCTACACACGAACCACACACGACACACACTGGCCGGGAAGGCACTGGGGACGAGTCTGCTATAGTGTAGCGAACAACAACACGACGTCTCAGAGAGGAGAGCAGGATTATGTGACCGATGCGATGATCTACATACAGACAGCTTGTAACGGGACTGTTTACTATATTCCTGTATACTGCACACCGACAGTCACAACAGGAACAGCGATAACTATTTCACAGATCGAGTGTCGTATCTTTCGCCGGTCGACGGCTCATTCTATCGTTACGGTTTATATGCGTGTCGAGCGGCGCCGCCTCTCAGAGCGCAATCTGCCGAGAGGACTGTTCAGACACCGGGGCAAGGCCGGGTCAGCCTAGTGCTCGGAGTCCTGCGCTCTGTCCAGAATTGCTGGATTTGTCTTTTAAGCTAAAATGACATCATCAGTCCACTGGGTTCTTGTTCTTGTGTGACGCCGGATTAGCCGCAGACTCTGTGCGCGTTAAAGGCCATACTTCGAGCTCTCCGAGACTGCAGATCTGTGCTGTATGTGCGGTTTCTGTTTCTATATAAAAGAGTAATTTTAAGCACGAAAAGAAACGGTGAAGGAGCGGTGAAGGAGTCGGTTTCACACTGGAGCCACCAGCCAGTTCGGCGGGTCTGGAATCGGACAACTTGACATGAAATGTGTATATGTATACGGGGATAAATGAGGGCCAGTTTCCAAACTCCAGAGGACGTCAGTCAGGCCCACGCGTCCTCTGGTCAGGACACTGGGAATGTCTCGGCAAAACCCGGATCTAAGCAGGCGCACGAGAATAGCCCCCGCCTCCAGCCCGCCGTCCATCAGCGCTGGCGCCCGGCCGGAGGAGGACGCCAATCAGACACCAGCCCCGCTCTCAGGTTTGTTTGTTTACCGGTTGAATTATCTTATAGTAGTAGTGGAACAGTGTTACGACTATAAGATAATTCAATATAATGCCCCCGGTTGCCCCGGTGTTGCCAGGCCGGCGCGGTGGGCGCTAGTGCTGCTCGTGGTTGACGTGGGAGTCGAATCCGGCGTCCTTGCGGTGCGCGGGCGGCACCAGGTGGCTGGGCAGCTCAGCCGGCAGCTCGTAGCCCTCCAGCTTGACCTTGATGAGGTGCTGCGCCAGGGCGAACTCCTCATCATCCAGCATGCCGTCCCGGTCACAGTCCGCCAGCTTCCAGATCTTGCCAAGCACCGTGTTGGGCAGCCGTGAGCTCATCATCTCCTTCTTGGCGTTGATGCCGGAGACGCGCCCATTCACCGGGCCCAGGGCGTAGAAGATCTCGTCGTACTTGGGCTTGTCGCGACTCACGATCCAGTCCTCTGCGTCCGCACCGGCGCCGATGCCCTCGCCGTAGCCGTGGCCGAAGGGCCCATCCTGGGAGCCCTCGAAGGCGCCGCCGGACACCGCCTGGGCCGGCTGCCGGCTCTCCTCCTCGCGGATCATGGTCATCAGGCCCGAGATCTTGTTGGCCAGCATCTTGTCCACCGACTCGATGAGCTTGACCTTCAGCGCCGGGAACTTGCCGAAGTCGTAGTGCTCGAGCTGCTCCTGTGAAACAGAGCGATGCGGCGTCACCGATTACACCGTCTCCACACTGGCTCGGCCCTCACTAGCAGGACAGAGCCTTTTTTAACACAACAGCCCACAGGACAACAGCTCTAGCCCAACACCTGCAGCTACCGGATCCACAGAGCAGGGTTAATACGGGTCAATATCAGAGCTGGACCCGAAGGATAAGTAGTTTGATTCCTAGCTCAATCATCGGTCTGCTAATTAGTGTGATAATGCGTCCAATCAGCAGAGCCCACCTCCAACTCTGATGCTATGGTGATGACGTCTTTAAGGGACGGGATGGAGATTAAGACTCTTAAGAGCTGAAGTGTCCTGGCAGAGGAACCGGACATCTGTGAGGCACAGGCGGCACTTCCAACACACGCCACTAGAGGGCAGTGCTGACTACTGCAGAATACATGCAGTCTTGTATTGAAATTAGATCTCTCTCCCTCTGCCTGTCCCTCCTCTCTCCCTCCCTCTGCCTGTCCCTCCTCCTCTCTCCCTCCCTCTGCCTGTCTCCTTTTCCCTTCTATTCCCTCTCTCTCTCCATCTCTCTTCCCTCCTCTTCTCTCCCTCCCTCTCACTGTCCCTCTTCCCTCCTCCCCTCTCTCCCTCCCTCAGTACCTGCATCTTGGTGACGTTGGGGAAGTCCCCGGGTGAGATGTGATGCTCCCGCTGCAGCGCCAGGTAGATCTCGGGCAGTTTGCTGATCAGCTCCTTCTTCTTGCTCTCCTTCCCGAACAGCGCCGGCATCTCCTTCTTCAGGTGGCTGATGATGTAAGCGTGGACCTGCGGGGGGGAACGACAAGAGGCATCACACACAGATACATTCTCCGAGTGTAACACACACCGAGGTAACACCCTATTCCTCAAACCACGGGGTGTTAACTGTGCTCGAGTGAGATCTGAGCATTGCTAGGAAGCCGGTGATGAATCTGATATTCAAAGCTTCTCATTCCTGGAGCTGGAAAGACCGCAGTCACCGTTTCCTCCCTTTGTCTCAGCGCGGAGGACTGGCGATGGCCTCTGTGTTTTTAGGAAATTGTTAATAATTATAAATATAAAAACTATTTATATTCTCTGGGAACGCAGTGCTTCCAAACCAGCCAGATTGATTTCTTCCCTTATTTTCCGTGTTATTTATTTATTAGAGGACATGTATATCTGTCCAGGATGTCCGGGTCGGTGAACGCCAGCACCTGGGCCAGGAGATCTGCGAGGGGCCAGCGGGGGTCTGCGGTAAACATGACAGTCAAACGACCGTACAACGGCCGGGGGCTGGGCTGGTCCCGGTTCAAGGAGAGAGCGGGAGATACGGCAGAACCAGAGGAAGCGCCGGCCCCAAGCCGTCTCTCGATCCTCGTACTTCCTGTCCTGGGGCCCTAGAGGGCAGAGCGCCGCCTGACTCGCCCAGCTGACTTACCCCTGATTGGCAGGAAGGGGGAGAGACACACACACACACACACACACACACACACACAAAATTCCTGGCCGGTGGCTTCACTGAGTAACACTCCAGGAACAGATAAGACCGGCCCGGCTCTCGGCTGCCCTAAAAGGGATTGTTTTTATCTGGGTGTCTCCAGAACCAGCACAGCCACCAAGTGACCGCTGGCGTTTAAGGACACGGTGAGGCCTTGAGTACGTCCCTTACTGCCGAAGCCAAAAATAACTTGAGCTGCGCCCCCCAGCGCCGACACCGGGGCGCACCGGAGCGCTGAGGTGCAGGAAATGGACTCCAGCAGAACCGTGGTGCTGCTCGGTGTCTGAGGCCTGGGGTCGGGAATCACGTCTGCGATGCGTTTTAATGATTCAAAGGAATGTTCATACATACACAGGCAAGTCACACACAAACATACACACACGCATTAACACACAAACACAAACACACACACACACACTGACAAACCCATAAACACAAACACACACAAGCCACACACAGATATAAAAACAGGCACATGCACACAGGCAAAGACAAACACATACACGCACTCAAACGCACATGCACACTCACACACACACACCGATCAGTCATATATTATGAGCACTGACAGGTGAAGTGAATGACACTGATAATCTCGTTATCATGGCACCTGTCAGTGGGTGGGATATATTAGGCAGCAAGTGAACATTTTGTCCTCAAAGTTGATGTGTTAGAAGCAGGAAAAATGGGCAAGCGTAAGGATCTGAGCGACTTTGACAAGGACCACATTGTGATGGCTAGACGACTGGGTCAGAGCATCTCCAAAATATGCAGTGCCGAGCGACTGGGTACCAGCGGCTCCAACACACAGTGACCGCCAGGGTGTGTTTAAACGGTGCATCCCAGACAATCCCCACCAAACTACAATGGAGTCACTTTTAAAAACAACACAAAAAGCGTGTTACCTTGGCGAGGCGGGCGCGCTTGATGAGGTCGTTGAGCTTGCGCAGCGCGGCGTTGCGCGGCAGGCCCTGGATGTCGCGGAACAGGTCCTGCGCCTCGGCCTCGAACAGCCGCCGGTTCTCGGGGTTCTGCAGGGGCTTGGCCCAGAAGGAGCCCAGGTAGACGCGCACCACCTCGGGCGTGTTGATCACCTTGCCCAGCGACCACATGAGCGCGCCATACACACGCATGAGCTGCTGCGTGTCCACCTGGTCGGCCTTGTTCAGCACCACGCGGATCTTGTCGTCCTGGCCGCGGAAGGCCCGGATGGCCTCAGAGAACTCGTCCGAGATGTCCAGCTTGTGCGCGTCGAAGAGCAGGATGATGCGGTCGACCCGCTCGCCGAACCAGCGCAGCACCTCCGCGAAGTCATAGCCTGCGGGGGGGGAAGAGAGGAGAGATCTGTGAGTCACGTGCACCCCCAAAACACCCCCCCACGACAAACACACACACAACAACACAACATGCCTGCACACACTCCTACACACACGCTAAAAACGCAGGCATGCACACACACAAACATGATATCTAAATTTTTTCTTTATACATTGTGGCTTTAAAGAAGAATAACATCATGTGGAGGTGGGAAATCAATTGACCATTGAAATTGACAGCATCGAAAGACATGCCACCACACTTCACTCCTAGATAAGGACTTTGACACACAAAAAATACCACAATGCAGCGGTGCTCGTTTATTCAACAACTATCCTTCTGCTCCAGCTCATGTGCAGCGCTTGTTTTATTTGGCAACACCGCTGTCTCGAGAGGAGAATTAAGCAGCAAGAGTCCTTCTCAGCACTTGTGTACACAACACAGAGCGTAGAGAAGCCCAGTGAAAACGCAACACAGAGCATGGAGAAGCCAAGCCACCGACAATAAAGACTGAAGACAGAGCCCACACAATGCGCAATAACGGTGTGGGGTCAAGGAAACCCAGAGGCCGCCTGACATCCAACACATAAGTAACACCGACACCCGCAGCCCCGTATTATATATTTATGGTGATAACAGATGCCACGTTACTCTCTGCTTCATCTTGACGTTATCTCAGCAGGAGCTCAGAGATAAGTCCGCTCGTCCACTTTCCGTCCACAGACCCCCAAAAAACACCACATATTTTCACCAGGCCAGGCAGGGATACCAGGCAACCGGAGCCGTTTTCAACAAGGCACGAAGCCGGGGCCGACTGGAACAATAGGGTGAAAGTCTTGAATGCCACTAATGTCTGCAGCACAGCAGTCCCAGCAGGACGTCTGCTGTGAGCCGAGACGTGCGCTGTGCAGCTGCGGCCGAGAAAACCCTCTCTCTCAAGAGCAGCCCCTCAAGTTTCTATCCCTCCTGTCAATCGGGCCGGCGCGACAAGGGTCCTTGGGTGACCTTGGGCGGTGCGGCCCGGCGGGGAGCGGTCCACAGTTACAGCCTCCACCTCAGGCATGACCTCATCGTCTGCTCCGGCGTCACGGTCAGCACCAGGCCTTCGAGGCGAGCGAACGGGAGGGAATGGTCTCAGCGTTGAAAGACAACCTCGTGACTGAAAGTGAAAAGTGGTTTCTATATAAAGAGGTTAATGTTTTGAAGACTTCCCCAGGCAGTTTCGGTAATCCAGCAACTTCTCTTTTCCCTGCACTCGTTGCAATAGAGAGAGGACTCGGCTATTTTTACAGCAAACTGCCAACCCTTTATCGTCAGCTGAATCAGCATTGATTAAAAAAACACGTTCTGACAACTGAATTCTTTACAGGGTGAAATCCACGTTTCTCCAAAATAAAAATGCCAGTTTCTTAAAGTCAAATCTCTCTCCACAAGGAATTCACAACGACCAGAATGAACAAATGATTGATTGTTAAGTGGACAGACATCCTCCCAGGCGCTGTCTACAGTCCACCGCCTCTGCACGTGTCCTGCCATCGAGACACTTAAAGACGGGGACTGATGTGAAGCCCCCAGCTCACACCCCCCCCACCCCGAGCTGAGCCAACTGCCATCTGTTCTGCAAAGCCAGTCTTTTATTGCGGTTCCTCTGGGGTTTTTTTATTTTAAAAGAGGAACCAGAGCAGTTTGAGGAGCTCCGCTGTTAAAAACTTTCCACTAAATATCCGTTTTGGTTTCACTTCCCTTTGGTTGAAGTTCAAAGCTGGGCAACGGCCGACGAAACCGTGACCATCCCTGCCCCCCGGCCCCTGTGGCACATTCGCAGACCGCACAGGCGTAGCTGCACAGACTCGCAGGATGTAGATCAATCAATCGATCAATAACATTTCTCAACACACACTCACTGGAAGGAGTGACTATATAGGATGACACACAACACACACATCGGCCCATATCGATCCAGTCCTGGGTGAAGGCTCCCCCAGATGTTTCCACTTGCTTCTCTTTTTCATCTTCCCATCATCCTTGTGGTCTTTTCAGTCTTTTCTCATCTCTTGGGATCCATTCAATAGCTGCCATTGTCCATCTTTGATCCGTTCTTCTCGCAATAAATGCATTATATCATTTTTTATGTGAATGAGCCAAATGAAAAGCAGCTTGCGGTGACTCACGGAGCATGACCTCATCTGGGACGTCTCGGCTGTGCTTTGCCGAACGCCACACAGAAGGGCTGGGAGCAACAGCTGAACTACCTTTAAATTACATCACTGTAAAGCAGCCGCAAGTCAGAAGGCAGCGATTTTGTCAGGATCAAGTCGACCTTGTCCCAGTCACTCTCTCCACCTCTGTCTCTCTCCCTCCACCTGTCTGTCTATCTCCCTCTCTCTCCACCTCTGTCCCTCCCATTTGCAAATGAAATAAAAATGAGGAAGGATCGCTAACACAGGAAACACGACAGGATACAGGGACACAGACCAGGAGCAACCAGTAACACGCTGGCGAGAGGAAAGTCGTCCATCTCAGACCAGTCTGCCGAGGTCACCCACCACAGACTGAACCAGTGTGACCCATTCCAGTCCCAACTGCAGCCCAGTCCACACGACACGTGGGATATTGCGGCACAGGAAACTGGGCAGAGACGAACAGCTGCAAATATGGTTTTGTTTCTTATATATTTAGACTCCGTGACGGACTGGCGTATTTCGAAACGTTCAGCCGGGAAGGAAAGATTTCAGATCTGGGCGAGGTCTTCCTAACGGGACGGACCGACTAGCATTTACTGCACTTCACTGTGCTTTCCTGCATGCTCTTGTGCTTTTTAACCGTGAGATACTACAGTAAGGGAAGCTCTGTGGAGGCATTCAGGAGAGATCTGATGGTCCGTAGAGACACAGGACTTCCCTCTTTCGGTTTCACTCCCTTTAGCTTGAAAAAAAAAAAAAAACACATGACCTTTTAACACAGTTCCTTTTTCATCACAATTTTCCCAGGTATGCCACCACTCTCTCTCTCCCACACTGACCTCTGCTGAGGCGCTGCTTCTCCCCGGAGAGGATGCCCGGGGTGTCGATCACACTGATGCTCTGCAGGACTTGGTTTGGCATCTGGGAGCAGATGAACCTGGGGACAGACATGGGGTCAAAGGTCAGGGGTCAACACCAGGCTGGGTCAAAACACCACAGACTGTTAGGACAACACAGGGCAATCTCAGATGCCTGAAGGACGGGCAGACAGAAGATGTAATTTCTGAGGAATTGCCCGGATTTCTCTCTGACCCTCCCAGCCAAGCGACGGAAGATGGAGACACGGTGACTGGGACAAGTACACGGCATGTTTTACAGACCGGCAGAGGAATGGCCCTGCAGTGGAAACGGATCTGTAGGGGTGCAGGAGCGAGCACAACCACTTTGTATAGAGAGATTGTGCGTGAACATGTGTGTGAGAGAGGAAGAGCCATCACAAAGAAGAAGAGCTTCCATCACACCCCGAGAGAGAGCGAGAGAGAGAGAGAGAGACAGAGTTAAAAAGTGAAGAGGAAACGAAACAAACAAACAAAAAAATCCCTGGAATGCAAACCGGTTTGTGGTTTTCCCAACTAAGTCGGCGCACGTGCACAATGGAGCCGCTCACACCGGAGACGCACGGCTCCCAGCTGGAGAGAAATCAGGGAAATGAAAAACCCTGCTTTGCATGCATGTGTAAACAGCAGAGCTCCACGGGCCGCCCTGTACCGCTGCGCGTCTGACTGCATGAACGTAACAGTCTCTGAAGAGCGTTTGCCGCTCGCACCGGGCGCCCAGGCGCTGGGTACCGAAAGCCGATGCGGTCCGGCCGTGGAAACGAGTCAGGAGGTGATTGCAGTGCAGCGGCGACCCGAGGGAGCGATTTGAAACCATACACTCCTCTGCAGTGGGAGGAGAAGCAGCAGGAAGTCTGTTGCATAATGACGATCCTCACTACCTTTCCTTTCAACACCACGCACTGCGTCTCTGCCCGCTCAGCAGAACACACTACAGACGAGGGTTATGACAGAGCCTCGCTGCTGCGGCTCAGAGCAACGTAATGGCAGCCATGACATGCCAGAGCAGGAAAGTCTGTGCCTGGGGACAGCATCACCGCGACGGCTGTTTGTGTGTGTTGATGGGTCTATTTCACTTCAGGGGACAGAAAGGTTGGCCATTGAGGGTATGGGGGAGGGCGGTGGATGGGGCAGAGAGAACAGGTTTAGCCGGAAAAACCGAGACAAAAAGGGTGTGGAGTCTTGAAGTTCTTACCACTGAGTAGAAAGACACAAGGGGCATTCAACCAAAACACAGAGAGACTCAGTTCTCAGTCATCAGGCCTCACAATGGTCACCCCAACCGTGCCCACCCCCCACAGCCACCAGGACGGGGCAGGAAGGGAAACCAGGTATCCCGGGATCTCTGCCTCTCTGCTGTTTTCTTTCCTGCCTTTTCTGCCTTTTCCTGCCACTGGTAAAATAAAGCCCACTGGTTTCCTTTTTCCCTAGCAGCCAGGACTTCAAAGGAAAACCAACGGGCTTTGTTTCTCCCCTGCGCTTTCCGGTCTTTTCCGGTTCCTGCTGTCTGGCATGAGGTTTCAATCAATCAATCAATCAATTTTGATCAACACGGCCCTTTGCAGAGTTGCCACAGAGCGCTTTACACATCGAAAACAAGGTTGCATTACTAATAGGAGAAGATATCTTTCAGTTTGGGGAACAGATTCAGCTGATTCAGGGACAACTAGATAGATAGCAGTTTACTGGACTAGATAGACACAGGCGATTAAATCCCTCCAGAGCAGGCCAGGTCAAGTCCATGGTCCATCACACCGCGCGGAGCGACGTGGAAATGAAACGTTTTTACGAGTCTCGATGAGCAGTTTTCATTTACATAGCAAACAATACACACAGACCTAACATAAGCAATCTACCAGGACACTCCAAGCAGGATACGAACTGGATAAGCACCAAGACGGCAGCGAACACAAACCCCCCGGTGTCTTTGACTGTGTGGCAACACTAAAGCCCCCTAATCCTGTGTTTGTCTGTTGTCTGAAGCTTCTGTCTGGGCTGGAGAAGGCGTGTTGGCCTCGATCTCTCCGAGCAGAAAAGACCTTCAGAGCTGCTGTTTGCAGAAGCCCGTATTTAAAGTAGCACTGATGCCTATCTGCAGGAATTGGATTGAGACTCCTTAGTGAGTAAGTGAGAGTGAGAGTGTGTGGGTGTGTACCGTTCCTCCACCAAGGTCGTCTTTTAACCTTCAGCGCTTTCCACTCCTTCTCTCCCAAACGCACTTCCCACAACACTTCTGCAAACGTGACCTTTTCGAGTTTCCCTTTATCTTCCAATGGCCACTCCATGTCTCATTCCCTAAGATGTACGGTAATATGTATTTGTTGCTAAAGGACTTTTCCTTGGAGCGTATTATCCAACTCTCCACTTCAGTCCTATATCCTTTGATCGTGAATAACCTCCAAAAAAGAAAAAGAAAGCCCGGGCCAGATTTCAGAGCCGGCAGGATGGAAATAAGTGTTCAGGGTTCGGTGCCACTGGCCGCTCACTTCCTCTGCAGAAGGAAACTGCAACTTAATCTCACAGAGACCCTGGCAGGGAATCGCAGCCAAAGACTGCAAACACTTAAGAGAACAATACCCTTCGCATTCCCCACACTGCACCTTACGCCTGTGCCTGTTTTCACGATCACGGTGGCGTTGGAATTAGACGGTTCAGAACACATGAAATAAAGATAAATCATCTATCCCCCCCTGGAACATAATGTGTGCAGGTGATAATGAAAGAAGTGCATTTATCGGGGTTCACTGGTGGGGGAAAAGACCCGAGCCAGCGATGGGGGAGCGCTCCACGCACCGGTTGAGGAAGGCGTTCCCGAAGGCGTTCAGTTTGCGGAAGGGCTTCTTGGGGTCCACGACCAGGGCGTTCCCGGGGATGACGCCCTCGTTCTCCCCGTGCATCACGGCGATGAAGCAGTCCGTGGTGGGCTCGGGGCCGATGCGCATGCCCGGGAAGTCCTGCTCCAGGAGGTACCTGAAACACAAGGACACACCACGGGGCTCAGAGCTGGGGAGGGACGGTTCACGCTCAACACCCCCCCCCCCACACGCTTGGAGATGCTCCGACCCCAGGGACCCCCAACCCACCCTCACCACCCCTTCCACTTCCTCTGACCTCATTTCCTATAAAACTGGAACTTCAATTAAATGTCACTTGAAGGTCAAAACAAAACAAAGCCCTCTTCCCACCCTGCCACACACACACACACAAAAATAGACAACATGACAAACATTCACTACATATTGTGAGACACACTGAAAACAGGGCTGCAGTCGGGTTCCTTTCCCACCTCACCTCCCTGCAGAGGACGCTCAGAGCTGACGCAAAAGGCAGAGTAAATATTATTAACACACTTTGGCACGGTGCCACTGGCGTGTCTGCAGACCGGCACACTTCCTGTCCCCCCCCACGCCACCCACAATAACTCTGCGACACAGACTGACCTCTGAGCTCTCAGACAAGAGACCCCGGGGTCAAGGGACATCCAAGAACTCTTATAAACAGGGCTCTTGAGTTTTATTTTTGCAATTTATATTTTTAGTCTGCAAAACATTTTCACGAATTAACCTGGCATCGCCTACAGACTGCGCATGTGCAATATTGTGCATGGAAAGGAACTGCGATTGTTTTATGTTTAGATTTTCCTGTATTGCATTGTTTTTTAATTGTGTCATTGTGGAGTAGGGCTTTTTCTGTTGTTCTTGTTGATTTTTGTTTCCTTAAAACCACTTTTTACTCCAATGATATCCAAAACGTAATTTCATTAGATTAGGTGACAATTCAAAAGCAAATGAAACCCCCAGTTCAGCCCACGGAGCCAGGATGTGCGGTCTGTTAAGTCAGGAGTGCTGCAGCCGTCACTTGCAATGATATCGCGTGGATCAAAGTATTGATTCATTCCTGCGCTGGCATCGAAGACAGACTTTCAGAGAATATATACGAGCAAAATCACACAATAACTCAGCTAGAGAAGAAAGGCTGACTGTAAGGACAAGATAAACAGCAGACGGGTGACGCTGTGCAGTGGTGCAGGTTTGTTTCGGGGTATCAGCAATGTGTGGGATGCAAAGATTGATGCTTTACTGATTATACAATAAATGGATAAAAAATAAGTTAGTTTGTCTGTGGTTTGTTAACAGAGACTATATTCCTGACACAATAGTCCCGTCCAGGACAGGGTGACTGCAGGTAATTGCTCGGCCCGAAGCCGTGCCATTTATCTTGTTCAGTGCATATTAAGGGACAAATTTATTTGACAAGTCTGGTATTAGAAAATAAACTGAAAACTGTGCAACTGGCTGCACTGCACTCAGGAGCACAAACCCCACAGCTCGGCAACAGGCAGGGTGGCACTCTCAGTTTTCTTTCATAAACCTCCTTAAAATGCACGGAAATCCCATTTATCTTTCAAGGAACAACGAGGGGTTGCAGCAATATCAATTGTTGCACACACGAGTGATTTGAGTGCAATCTGCTGGGTTGTGTGTGTGTGTGTGTGTGTTTGCTGTTATAACAAAATATCCTGTAGATTATTGACTGACTAGGCGGGTGTGTTGCTCAATAATTGATACATTTTGTGCATCCAAATCACTGTAAAACATGACAGATGTCTGATTCCTGCCCTCTCTTTACTTTTAAAAGGTCATAAGCAGCTAAATGTGCAAGAGATGATTGTGTCTGTCAACAGCATGATGCCACGCCCACGCAGGGCAACGCAAGAGGGCGAGCGGGTGGAAATGTACTGGTTTGAGCAGTTCTGTCCTAAATCCCAGTGGCGACTGTCCAGACTCCCCTGGCGCTTCTCTTAATCCCCGGCGTGTCCGATCTGACAGACACACTGATAATGGGGTTTATTTTGGCTAGTCTTATCAATTATACAGCCGAGCCCAAAACAATCCGGCCAGACCTCATCAGTGACGTAATAAGGAAACGCAAACACGTGGGGCTGACGTCTCCATTCGGAGCCCTCGTTTCCATCATAATGTATACATTTATAATTACTTTTTGATTGCATTACTGTGTCGTCTTGTGCATGTAATGTGGTGCGTTTTTAAAGAATTGGCAACACCAGAGCACGCCAATAAAGCTAGTTTGAATTTGAATTTGAATACAGAATACGTTAACGGTGCCAACGAGTTACTTTAATTAATAAATACAATCATAAGAAGACATAGATATAGATAGATACTAGTAGACAGGAGAGAGACGAGCTGCGTATTTAGTGACCGAATTTAATGGTCTGTTTTATGATGCTCAGTTTCAATGCGGTTTATGCATCATCACCTTCATATTATTATTAATAATAATAATAATACAACTATGAGAGGGACTCCAGACGCCCCACGTCGCCGCCCTGACAGAAGCTGCGTGCGTGTGGCGCAGATTCCTGCAGGTCTGCGCAGCTCTGCAGAATCCCAGCGATCCCATTGGTGGAGCCGCGCAGACCTCGCTGCACGAAGGCGACCAGTTTCACCAGGGTGACATTCAACAGCCCCGTGGTCAAGACGGATGCCACGCAAGCCCACACAGTACAAGAACAACTACACCACCGCCGCCGCCGCCCCACGCGTGTGTCGATACCTGATGAAGGTGGTCTTGCCCGTGGAGTACTGCCCCACCAGCAGCACCATGGGCTTGCTCTGGAAGTCCGCCGCCTCCAGGGCCGGCGAGTGGAAGTCGTGGAAGAGGTAGGTCTCCTCCAGCGGCAGCAGCTTCTTGAGGTAGAGCGACTGCAGCCCCTCGGTCACCGTCTGGAACATCTCGCCGTCCTTGTTGCGGCCGCCCTGCTCCTTATTCACCCAGCTGAACATGGTGCCGCCGCTGCCGCTGTGTGTGCGGAGAGGAGTGCGGTGTCTGTGCGTGGCAGCCCTCTCTCCCTCTCTCTCCCTCTCTCTCTCTCACCCGCTGACTCACCTGCGCCACAGCGCCAGCACCCCCTCTGACGTCAGCCCGCCGCCTGCTGAATATTCATGAGCAACGTGGGGGGTGGGGCAGTTTTAAGTAACACGCATTTAAAAGTAACAGTAAACTCGTTACTGACGCTTTGAAAGAAAGGCCCTATTGCTCAGCGAGGCTTTGGCTGCTGTCGTTAGTATCTGCCATGGTCGGTCTCGGCGCAGATCTGTGTCTGTGCGGCTGCGCTTTGCTGCCCTCTGGTGAAAATGTACGGATGTGTGAGTCGCTGTGAGTCTCTGCACCGCCTGGTGGGCATTTCTGTATCAGTGCAAGATGTACCTGTAATACACAGTAATACTACTAATAATTGTATTATAATTATAGTACAAAAACACTGTATTGTACAGTACTCTGTGCTGTAATATCCTTTTTTGCACTGTAAGACACTGTGCCGCACTGTGATGCGCTGGACTGAACTATAATTATAACTATATTAAAATGATTAGTAGTATTAGTTATTCACTATAGTGTACTGTACTGTAATACATATTGTATTATATGAGACAGAATCACTGTATAGTCCTGTCCAATCACAGCCCGTATAGCCATCATATCGAAATTGCAGAACAGAAAAAACAGAAATAATTGACTGACATTATTCTATAATTTCTCAGATTTGATCATGTGTCATGCAAATAATCATAGATACACTCATATATATTAGAATATTAGGAATAAGCATTTATTCCCTATGTGTAGAAATGACCAGCTTATCCAAGTTTAAAGTGACGAGTTATTTAACACGTTACCGAGTTTGAGCAAGAACAACACGTTCCTGGGTGTAACCCCTTCTGTGTGTTTTCTACAAATATTTCATCACAATTTTGGGTAAGAATGAATACACCAAGTGTTTCTTGAGTCAGATTATTATCATCGTTATTTCAAAAGGAGGGGAGAGGTGGAATAATTAAGGTGAATTGGGGGGCTCGATCCGGCGGCTGTGGCATTGTTATCCCTCGGCTCTGTACAGCACGTATCTATCATCAGCGCTGCACTGTGTGTGTAGTGCGATATATCGACACAAAACAACAGCACACACACCACTACACACACAGCGGGCATCGCTTCAAAGTAACACAGGCGAGCTGCCGTCACACGTGACGTCACTGAGTGGGTGACGTCAAATACAGGTCTGCCAGTGTTTAATGTACCCAACTTAGGCTGACGTCACTTTGCTCCTCGGGTGAGCACCGCACCGGCTCCTGGAGATGTGAACTGAGTCGGAAAATGTATTTTTTTACATAAATATACAGGTTACATATTACAATATTTTAGTATATGTATAAAAGATAAGAATGGTTTATAAGCAAATACGTCGCCCGGCGCTGGGCTGCTCGCACTTAGACAGGCAGGACTGTATAGTAGTTTGTATATAGGGTGTCTAGTTTTTGTACTGTATATATATATATATATATATATATATATATATATATATAGTGTGTATATAGTTTATGTAGTGTGTATATACCATATATATACTATTGTGTTTATAGTGTGTAGATAGTTTGTGTAGTGTGTATATACCATATATATACTATTGTGTTTATAGTGTGTAGATAGTTTGTGTAGTGTATACACCGTAAAAATGTTTCTGGGGTAAAGAAAACATTACTCAAATAACAAACTAAGAAGATACACTCAAGAACATTTAGTTATTGTCTATTGCAGATAATTTTACGTTCGTGGAGCTTATTTTTTGTTATAATAAATTCATCGCAGCTCTTATTTTGAAGGCCAATCTATTTTTAGTTCAAATAACGAGAATGGTAAATTGAGTTCAAATCAACGCCTCATGCAGTGACGCTGTTACGCATGCGCACATGCAGCGGATTTGCCCGCCTGCGAGGAGACGGCGAGCGCGGTCTTCGGCCGCCGTTTCGCCGATTTACTTACGGTAAGATTTTTAATCCCGTCGTTTTAGGAATAACCTATACACTGTGTAGTTCACCCTGTCACAGCACTAATGTTAGTCCCAGGCTGATGTGCCTTCGCTGGCTTATTGCGTGTTTTCCACCATGTTGCATGTGTAGTATTTAGCTAGCTAACTATAGGTCCTAAAACGTAATGGTCGCGCAGTCTAGCTAGATCGCTCTAGTCAACCTAATTCGTCTGTGAGGTAGATTTTCAAACAGATGTGTAACAGTATTTGGCGCATTATTATCTACGCGTGTTTAGCAAGTCGTTACAGTAACAGTCGAGCACAGAGGTTCTGGAACGTCAGTCACATGACCAGTTCTGACCAGTCACACCAAAACCCATACCCATGACATATTTTGTAATATTTAATATAGGCATGTCGTTACTGTTTAGGTATGTAAAATAACTAATCGACTCACTTCAGATATGTAAAGTTCTATACATATATTTTCCCACCATCTCCCTCTGGGATGAACAGAGATGCTGGTACTCTAAAGGAATCACATTTTAAGCTCCTACAAAAACAGTCACTCCCTGGGTCATGGCAGAGCATTTTTAGAAGGTACTGCTCAAAAGGTTAAGAATGCGTTTTTTTTCCTCTGTAGCATGATGAGCAGACCAGTTAGCTAGATGGCTAATAGACTAAACTGCTGTTAACAGCTTGCAAATTGGCATACCAACACACGTCTTTGCAAGGAGAGGTTTTGATTTGGTTGTGGCTTAGTTCAGTGGTTTAAAATAAGGGTCCACTGAACACCTAGATTACACAGGCAAACACATATGCTTTTGAAAAACCTACTCCATCTCATGATAAGCAAGTCAGCTAACCTGAAGCCAGTTTATTACCTGTTGAATGCCAGAAGGTAAAAGTAGGTGGTAGCTAGTAGCTTAATTTGAATGTTAGGCCTACATGTAAGAGAACAGCAGTTTCTAATAAATGTATTGCTCAACTTCCTACAGGCCACATTCATCCAGTGAAGCTACTTTTTACAGTGTGACGTTTTTTCAACATACTTCAGGTTAGTGTTATGCTGTATGTATTTTTTAGAAAGAAATGTACATTTTCTCACATTTGATGCTGCAGGTCGTTAGCTAATTCACCAATGTTTTCTTAAAATGACTCAGCTGATTTTCTCTTGTCATGCTCATCAATGCAATTTTAGTAGATTCTTGGCACTCTGTTTTACCCTTTTCAGGTTCTCATGAGATGGCAGTGTAAGGTCTGCACCTCTATTCTACGGACTGAAGGTGATCTTCTAAAGCACTATAGACTGCAGCAGGACACATTCCAACGAAGACATTCACTACCATGCCCACATTCTGATTGCCCGTGTTCTTTTAAATCATGGAGTGCCCTCCTCACACATGTGTCAAAGTACCATGCAGTATTCGATCCAGTTGGGTCCGGGGAGGTATTATTGTTCACATGTCAAGTGAGCAGTTGCCAAAGTCATTCTAATGAGAGAGAATATTTTGAACACATTGGTCACCATTTAAAGAATCACGAAACTGTTAAGTATGTGTTTGCAGGCTGTGACTTTCAGACAAACATTTATGGGACGTTTGCATCCCACAAAAGTAGAAAGCATGCTCCCCTTTTGCTCACTGATTTTAAGGTAGAAGTGATTAGCAGGCAAGATCAGGATCAGTCAGACATACAACCAAATGCTTCTGTATCAAGTGATGGTAATGAGAGAGAGGCAGTTGAATATGTTGATCAAGAGGATGATTTGTCAGATACAATTACGAAAGGTAATAAAGGTAGCCATTCGACATACGTTTCCAAGCCAAACGTGTGCACAGTTTCACATGCCATATCCTGTTATGGAACACAGTACATAGTGGGAATGATCTTGGTTTATGGCTCAACAGGGGGACTACCTGACTTTGTTGAAATCCTTCAAATTGTAATCCTTCAGAACAATGTCAGTTTCATAGTGAAGGCTCAGTGTGCATGGTACAATGAACACTTGCGTTCATTTCAACAGGAAGATGCAGGAAATGTACTACTTCTTGAGCAACAGGAACTTGGTGACGTGTACTCCTTGGCAGCATATACCATAGGAGGAAAGCGCATGGTTACATTGAAGCGGCACATTTGCTTGTCTTAGGTCATTTTGGAAGAATTATTTTAACCTGCATTTCCATAGTAAGCAAACATAGTAATTATTTTTTTCTTTTGTGGCATTTTTGTATGTCCTGTTATATTTGTTTTGTGATATTTAGGGCAGGGGTGTCAAATTCAAGGCCCACTGGCCAAATTCCGCATCCCCAATGGTTTTAATCCAGCCCCTGCAAAGGTGGTTTATCATTAAGTAATTAGGCCCGCGATAGTTTGTGGATGTGGAAATTGCGTGTGAAAACTACAATTCCCATCAGCCATTGCGAGTTTAATTGGCGCAAGTTAGGGTTTTAATAGCCAATCACAGGCTGAGTTACTGTCCGCGCTCCTGCTCTTTCAGTTATCTGCAATAAACTCAACTTAAAATGTCCAAGATAACAAAAATCAGCAAGGAAGGTAGAGTGTTTCAGGAAAGCTGGGAGTGGGAATATCTGTTTGTGGAGCAGAGTTTAAAACCTGCATGCCTAGTTTGTAAGGACAGTTTAGCCGTGCTGAAAGAGAAGTACTATGGGTGTTTGGAGAGAGAGCAAAGGCTGCACAAAGTGGCTGATTTAAAAAAAAAACTACAGCAAACCATGTGTTTCAGGTGGCTACAATTTTAGACTAATAGGCTTTCTCAGTTTGATGCATTGTTCCCTAATTTCAACCGGTGTCCTAATTGACTAATTGTCAAGTTATTACTATTTAAACTTGCTGTTATTTTAAGCAAGAGATGCTCTTTCACAGACACGGGGCCATTCTAGCAGTGCTGGTTTCTGCTGTTGTTAGTAAGCCTGGCTGCATCGCCTAACTATTGTATTATATTCTATTAAATCACATCTATATACTAGTATCTAATGTTGTCTATTTATAGGGCAATATTTGGTGGCGCATTTTGCATCCTGGCTGTGGTTGCCCGAGGTCAATGTTTTTATTCTCTTTTAGTGATGTTATGTTAAAAATGTTAAAAAAATAAGTATAATTCTAACTATTTTAAATTGAGTGTTGCCAATTTTTTTCAATTGACAGTGAATTATACATAGGGATGAGCAAATATTTATGCACCCCTCGAATGAAACTTGAAATGATCATATGGCCCGTGGTAAAATTGAGTTTGAAACCCCTGATTTAGGTCATTTTCAGTGTTATGAACATTGGCTCTCAAAATCTAAAACATAAGGTCTCTCAGACATCACAACTGAATACAACTGGAGATGCATGTTTCTACCGCATAGGGAAAGGCTAGAATTGCCCCTAATCCTGATGTATTAACAAGAAATGTATCAAGATCAAATGTTTTTCTTTTGTACTCTTTCAGACTCCTCGGTTGCAGTCAGAAAAAATGTCTCAGCCTGTGAGACTGAAGGTAATTGTAGCACTTGTATCCACCAATACCACACTATTTATGCTACTGGACCAGTTCTAGGTGTAACTGGAGTGGGGTTAACAGTATAAAATCAGACCAAAGACCAGACACTTTAAATACAAAAGACGTCACTTTATTGAGGTTAAACAAAAACAATATATGCAATAGTTATTCAAACCAATTAACAATCCTGCAGGTAACAGAAAGGTAAGTAAGACTCACTTTCTCTTTTCCTAGGTCAGAAATAGTTTGGTTCAGAAAATCTATTTTGTCTATTATGTTGTTTGCAAGCAACTATCTTATTTTAGGTTAATAAGTTGTGCCTATTTTGATTTTGTTATTTTCTTGGGTCGACCCTTTTTTCATTCCCTTCCTTTCACAGGTAAGACAACAAGTTCACAGTTTCCAAGTTAAAGTGAAACACTGTCATAACTCATAACATTGACAATTATGAAATAAAAGACAATATAAAACAGATGACACTTTGGTTCAGTTCAAATTCAGTTCCAGGTATGCATTCCAGTTCAGTTCAATTCAAAACTCCCAGCTCCTCCCGCTCTGGCACGAGTTGATCAACTGTCCACCCACACGCAGCGGATCCTCTCACTGGCGCGATTAAGGGCAGCTCTCGTCTTTACAACGCCGTCCGTGGTGTTGGCTCCATCAATTTCCAACAGGAACAAAAAACCTGACCTGTACAACAGGTCATAAGGGAAATAAATCATTCTATGAATATAAATCAAATAAATAAAGTTTTACAATTACTGTGAATCGTGACGTTACTGCTATGTTGTTTAACCAGGCTCCAAGTCGGAACACCGTCTTTTAAATAAATAAACTTAAATAAAACCTCTTCCCACTAACAGTGTACATTCACATTTGGTTTCCTTAATAAACTGAAAAATATTAACTGCCAAACAGTTTGTATGTATGGCTTTTTCCACCCAATTAGCTACGTTATTAGTTCTCTATTAACATTCACAGGTGCAATCATTACAAGCAAAAGTTCAACGAAAAGAGTTGAAACTCACCAAACCCGTTTCCAATTTCTAAATCGGCTCTTCATAAAAGTATTTTGCTCGCTAATCCTCTGCTCCTCTCCTCCGCTCTCAGATCTGCTAGAAGCTTCCCTATGTGACCTAGGCCAACCAATCTCTTAAGGGGAAATGTCATTACATTACAAGGCATACTTTTAACTGTTCCCATTAAATTATTGCAATTATTGACCGTTTTAACTGACTGTTAATCAATTAAATGCATACATTTGAACTAATTAAACTTATTTGTGCATTTTAGTGAATTATTTACACCTATTCATGTCATTTTATTGTGGGTTACATCATTCTTGAAGACCATGATATACACAAATTGACCCTACCTACAGGAATCCCGCCTACAGTGGAAGAACTCCACACAGCTGTCCAAGAGTCTTTCTGTGTGCAAGGGGAGTTGACTCTTCAATATATGGACAGTGATTTTGGAGACCAGTTTTTTACTTTATGTACAACTGACCTAATTCAAGATAAGGAAACAGTGAAAGTTGTGCACATTGCATCCTCAGTGTGCCTGCCAAGGTGTACTGATATTGACACCATTGAGGGTGTCTCCCTGAGCCCTTTACCAGATGAGGCCAGTTCCTCTATATCGCACGGTTCCTCTGCGGACACGGTTTTGTCGTCTCCTGACCGAAGTGCAGAAAGATCTGTCCCTTGGCCACTGGAGTTTCCCATCCCACGATTCTCCTACAACACTGAGCTTGTGTTAGAGTGAGCCAGTGAAAGTTATCTCAAGGATGGCAGTCTCCTGAATACACCAAGCATTAAGGCAGACATTCTTGGAAAGTTGGCGGAGACAATCTATCGGTATGTAGCGTTTCCATCCAGTACACAGATTTGTGCTGTTGCAGAAGCACTTGTCAAGAAGCATCCTTGTCTCAAAGAACCCGGCTTGGTTTCAGGTTTCTACGGGTGGCAGACGAGCTTAAAGTATAAAATGGGGAATTACGGGACAAAGCTCAGGAACCTTGGGTATCCTGGGCTCACTGTAAATGCCCTCAAACAGGAATGTTAAAAAACCTAAAAAGGCAGAGGTGAATTATTTACCACCTTACCCAACTGGAGAGACAAAGGAAACTCTTGGAAAAGAAAGGGAGGAATTGATTGAAGAAACAAAAAAGAGAGACAACTCCAAGATCATTAGTGAAAAAATGGCAAATACGTTTTCACTGTGAAGACAGGAGGTTGTTCTCCAGTGTCCATCAGTTGCTGATATGAAGGCGAGATGGCCAGCCCTGTTTAACTTTTCTCAGGTCAGTTCCTGTATTTGGCTTCTTTCTTGGTAGTCAAGTCTATTACATTTACTTCACATTGAAAAATTGTGATTGGTAGCTGTGTATTGTTGATTTATTTGTCTTTTGTGCTTCAAGGTCCAGGAAGACTTTGCGTCTGGAACCAAAATTCATGTCCGTTGCTGAATGAATGGAAGTCAATGGAGAGGGAATTGTCTCTATAGCCGTATATAAGGAAGGCGGCAACTGAAAAAGTTGAGCGCTTGTTCATTAACTTATACAGGGGTAATGATGACATACAGTCAAAGGTTGAAAGAAGTGGAATACCGTGACTGGATTAAAGGAGCCCTTTTCTTTTTGTTTGTGTGATTTAACAGGATGTGGATGGAGTTGATGCCCAACTTCTCTCAACACATTTTAAAGATCTTTGTGACAGCTAGCGGGTGACAGCCCAGAGGACATCGGTATCATAATTGAGGGTGAACAAGTAATGTCCAGTATCTGTAACGTGCCACAGGCATGCTGCACTCTGTTAGGCTTTATACATGCCTTCGATGTGCAGTACCCAAAAGATCTGAAGTTTATATTTGAAGTGTTTCAGAAGGTTTTTCTGGAGCTGGATAATGGAAACTGTCTCTGAAAGTGCTCTCGATGAAAAACAAATTGTTAGCTTAAGGATCGTAGTGAAGCCTGGTGGGTCAAAATTGTCTGTGCTCTGACATTTCCGTTTTGTTTTTATTCCGCAATTTAATATGGCAATTTGTACACCAAATACCATGCACAAAGTTTTATGTAGAGGTTAAAGTTGTGTGCTGTTTTGAAGCAATGTGGTGGCTTTTTGTGTACCTTTTTTGTTGTTAAATAATTTACATAGCGTTTATAGTTTCTTGAACATACAGAGGGGTAACAAATAATGAAAATAGTACTTTTTACTTAATTTACATTGACACCGGTTGTAAACGGGCAGTGTCAGAACATACAGAGACAAAATATTAGGGAGTTTGAGACTTTCTGGATTCTTCTATGAGCAGATTACATAAGTCTGTCAGAAGCATGTTTGAATAAAAACTTCCCTCTGAGCTGTTTGCAATATTTGATTTATTTGAGCTGTGAGAAAATGGCATAATTTTTAGTAGTGTTAAAGCAGGGAAATTAAGGCAACTGTTTGCATGGACCGTTTTGAGTTAAAACAACTCAAAATACTTTTATTGTAGCCACTCATTATTCCTAGTTGCATTGACTAGGAAATATAGATAAATCAACTTTATATTTTAAGTTGTCAGAACAAAATGCAATTAAGTTACACCAACACATTAATATATGTTGTTCTGACATATCTAAATTGGGTAAATTGTAAGTAGGTTATATAAGTCCATTGTATAACTCAAAAAGATCCATGCAAACTGTTGCCTAAATTTTTTAAAGTAATTTGAACACTTTTTTTACAGTATAGTCTTGTGTGTATATATATTGTATATAGTGTGTATTTAGTTTATCGTTGTAGTTTGTTATTTATATAAGAAACATTTTCTACATTTATACAAGGCCTTGAGATTTCAGTTCGTGTTCATACTGTTTTTTTAACCAATCTTTTTAATTGTTGACAGAGACAATACAAACTGTACAAGCTGGGTAACACACCGCCCGGCTAGCTCAGTCGGTAGAGCATGAGACTCTTAATCTCAGGGTCGTGGGTTCGAGCCCCACGTTGGGCGCTTCCTTTTATTTTTGCTTCAATATTCTGTTAAGCACTTTATATATATATCCTACTGTTAATCATGGCATTTTATTATATGAAAACTCAAATTATAGGCCACAATATATCTACACTCCATATCTATAGCCTATACATATATGGGTATGGACACATTATTTAAACATCAAATACAATAACAGCGGCTTCTTCTTTCAGACGCCACTGTAACCAGGCCGTTGTTTTAATCGCCACCGCTGGCTGAAATGTGTGTTTTTAGGTGATATTTGTCAGTTGTGAGGTTTCTGATCTCAGAACGCGCCCGCGGAGCGCCGCTCTGGCGGAATGACCCTCGCCGCAGCCCGTACCCGCAGACGCGCTGGAGCTGGCTGTGACGTTTATAAAAGGCTGCGACCGTCGCTGCGACAAAGTCCTTTTTTCCACAGTTTCCATTAAAACCGGCGTCCAGTCGCGTCTGTTTTTCGCGGCTCTTGCGGCCCCCGACTCGGGCGCGGAAAAAAAAATCCTCCGAGTTTTTTTGTTTTTGTTGCGCCAGCAGCTCTTCCTGCCCGAGATCCACTCCGACCAAAATGGCGGACACGGAGGATGAGAGCAACATGACAGCAGGCGCCGCGGAGGGGCAGAGCGACGGCGGGGCTGCCGGGCACAGCGAGGCCGTGGCGCCGCACGCCGGGGGTCGGGTGGTGTCCCTCGGGGGGCTGGGCGAGCGGGACGGCAGCGGCGGCCACCCGGTGGAGCTGTGCGCCCAAGAGTTGACGGGGTCCCCGGGCATCGCCGAGTACCTGCACGGGGGGCGAGAGGCGGCGGTGGAGGGCGAGAGCTGCCAGGTGGTGGGCTCCTTCACCAGCGCCGAGGGCATCCTCCATGAGGGCAACATCATCACCACGTCCTTCGTGGAGGCGCCCGGCGGGGAGAGCGTGGCGGACTTCGCGGCCGTGGCCGGGGAGCTGGTGGATGGCATGAACCCGGCGACCAGCACCATCATCTACGTGCAGCCGGACGGCAGCTTCGTGGAGGGCACCGGGCTGACCGCCGAGGAGCAGCGGCAGCTGGTGGAGCAGCTGGCCAAGCAGCAGCTGGTGGAGGTGACGGAGAACGAGGCGGCACGCATCTTCGAGACCCGGCCACAGCATCCTCCCCCGGCGGCCCCGGCTCACTTCATCCACCACAGCACGACCCTGGCGCCGGAGGAGCTACAGCAGGTGATCGAGCAGGTGGCCAAGGCGCAGCAGTCCGCCGGGGCCGCCGTGGAGCAGCACGGCGTGGTGTCGCTCGTCCAGGCGCAGGGCGCAGGCTCCGAGGCGCAGGTGTCCCTGGACGCGGGCTGCCTGTTCCCGGCCGGCGCGCAGCCCCTGGCCGTCGTGCAGAACGCGTCGCAGCAGCTGCAGCATGTGGCCAAGCAAGTGGCGCTGCAGCAGAACCGGGCGCAGAACGGGACCCGGCTGATCCAGAAGAAGGTACGAGATGGGGGTGCGGGTGGTACGGTGGAGTGCACGTGTAGGATTGTTATGAGTTTAAAGTCAAGTGCAGGAGAGCTGCGTGTCAGTGAGGGAACCTCTGTGAGATCCACCAGACCAGAGTGGGGTTCGTTAATGACTGCAGAAGAGGTGGCTGGGGTGACCTAAACGAGCCCCTATGAGTCCTTAGGAGGCGGTGAGATTTGGGGGGAGGGGTTTGAGTTTGTTGACAACACACCAGTGACAGTCCGGCAGTGTGGCGTGTTTACGGTCAGGCCTGTGGACTTGTTGATGCTATTGAATGACCCCTGCTGTTCCTCCTCAAGACGCTCCCATCTTCTCCCCCAGCAGCTGGAGACCATCCGCATCCAGGTGAAGAACCTCTCGGCCCCGGAGCCCCCAGAGCGGCCCATGCCACCCCTTGCCATGTTCCAGCAGAGGAGTGTCTCGGCGGTGAGCCAGTCCACCACCCGGGTCAGCGTATCGCCGGCACTCAGCATCGGCAGCCCCCAGATCATCCGTATCCAGCCCTTCCCCGGAACTGGGGGGCCGCAGCAATCGCAGCAACAGCAGCAGTTCTTCTTGCACAGCGGCTCTGGCGAGCCCCCCATCCAGCTGCTGGTGCAGAGGCGGGTGCCAACGGCGGAGGGCGCCTCCACCGCACCACGTAGGCTGCCCGCCAAGCCGTCGCTGAACGGGAGACCGGGGAAGGGCGGGGGGGTGGCCGTGGTGTCTGGCGCCCCAGGCTCGGGGTCTGTCTCGGGGGCGCTGGACCGGAAGGAGAGGCAGAAGGAGAAGGAGCGTGAGAAGAAGCCACAGAAGATCAAGACGCGCTCGGGTCGGATCTCCCGCCCGCCCAAGTACAAGGTCAAGGACTACAAGTTCATCAAGAGGGAGGACCTGGCCGACGGCCACCCCTCTGACTCGGACGACTACTCTGAGATCAGCGTGGAGGAGGAGGAGGAGGAGGAGGACAGAGTGGCCGGGGGGCCGGGGGAGCGCGGTGGCGACACGGGGGCCATTAACTTTAACCTCAACCCCAAGGCCTTCAAGTGCGAGACGTGCGAGAAGGCCTACATCGGGCGGGGGGGCCTGTCCAGACACTACAGGCTCAATCCCGCACACGGAGAGAAGGGGCCCGGCTCGGGGGGCCCCGTAAACCAGGAGGTCAGGGGCCCTGCTGTGGGGTCCGGAGCAGTTCTCTCGGCAGGGGGCACCACCACGGTCACGGCCCCGCAGACAGATGGACGGGCCGCGCTGACGCCGGTCACGGCACCACAGACCGCAGATAGCGAGAGGCCCAAGGCGGGGCCCGGTGTTACGGCAGAGACTGTTATCGCAACAGCCACAGAATCGGCACCGTTGTCAGGACCAGAAGACACGAAGGTGAGCAGAAGGGCTGTTTAAATCGGAAACGAGAAGAGCATAATGCTCTGGGAGGTGATTGTTTAGGTTGCTGTTGAGCTAAAGTCGCATCATGCAACTCGATTGACATGATACCTGATAAATCGATATAAAACACGATATTAAAGGGGAACCTAAAGGAGTTCCACTTTGAATGACTGCTGTCTGCCAGGTGGGGGTGGGGGGCAGTGATAAGTGAATCGGCCCTGATCGGGGTATCTGTGTTTCAGGCCAGAGTTTAAAGCACCAGTATGGAAGATTAACGAATAATATTTGCTCATAAGTTAATGACGTTTTGGTTCATCTTCAGGATTGTACAGGACCTTTCCTGCTGTAGTGAGAAGGAAAATCATTATCAATGTTCTCATTATTATGAAATTCAATTCTAGTGTATTGTGTTGATGGTCTCGGCCTGTTCCTCTCTGTCTCCATCCCCGGCTCAGGTTGACTCCGCAGTCCCTCCTGCTCCCTCGGTCCCCGCACTGCCCACCTGCGCCGGTCCAGGCCGGCCCAGAGGACCCGGTCGACCCAAGGGCCCCGGCAGGCCAGGACGCCCCAAACTGTCGGGACGTCCAGCGAGAAGAGCCAAGCCGGGGCGGCCCCCGAAGTACCTGGGCGGGGTGACCACAGAGCAGCAGATCCAGAGGAGGAGAGCGCGGTTGAAAGAGGTGAGAGACTCTGTTTGTCTGGGGCAGCCGTCAGCGGTGCGTTGTCCACTCGGCACGAGCGTTGGTGACCGATGTGGACGCCTGACGGACGCCTGCCTGTGCATCTCTCACTAGATCCTGCAGCAGTGCGACAATGAGGAGCTGATGGAGATGGCGCTTCCCCGGCTGGCCAAGGTCATGACCGTGTGGGAGTTCCTGCTGATGAAGGTGGAGAAGGGCCGCCCCTCCAGGCCCCACTTCGCAGACGTGTACCGCGAGTTCGAGCAGCTGCACGGCCAGGTGAAGAAGATGGCACAGGACCACTTCGGCTCGGCACACGGCGTTGGGCCCAACGCCGCCCTGGAGATCCGAGACCTGCAGGTAGGAACCGTCCTGCTGGAGAGACCGGGCTGGCGGGTGAAGGGGAGAGTGACAGGGAGGGAGAGAGGTGAAGATGACAAAGACAGTAACCAGTTCCTCCTGGCAGGTGTCCCGGTCTCTGGGCATCGAGGAGCTGGTGAAGAGGAGCCGGGCGGTGCAGGGGGTCTGCAAGGAAAACCACCTTCCAGCCGGCAAGAGACCCCTCACAGACTCCGAGGTAAACCAGTGGGTTTTTGGAAACGGAAAGCTGTGCGTTTCACTCGTTCTCCGCTTGTCCTTGTGCTTCCAGGGATATTGTGTCTCCAGCGCTTTATTTTTCCTTGATTATGCATCTTATTTTCTTCTGACACTTTGAGATACATAATTATTTGGAAGTATTAATAGATTGGTCACGTGTGTATATGTTTTTTTTTTTTTTCTTTCAATTTCCAAAATAAACTACCACACGCTTTACTAATTAAAAGATTATTGTAAAGATAGTGCACAACATAGACACATGAAACTAACAAAACTAACTTAAATCTGAACTTAGATCTGATGTTTCCTGTCGGTTATTGGTTATGTTAGTGTTGGCGAGAGTGTCTTGTGTGCCGGTGCAGCGGTGAGTGATCGTGGCTCTTGGGTGTGTGTTCCCAGTGTGGGGGGGGCAGTTCACAGCCGCCGGCAAAGAGCCTTCGACTGGAAGACTCATCGGGGGCGACAAACGGTATTTACATCAGCCAGAACGGACTTCAGGGTGTCTCTGGAGAGGAGCCATCGACCGCGGGCAGCGACAGACCAGGTACGTGTGGCAGCGGTGTGCCCTTCAGTGTTCTCCCACACATACTCTGAAAGAACGCTCACATCGCACCATGACATTTTAGGGACACAGATTCTATAAATGACTTTTATTCAGATTCCTTTGATCGTGTGAGATTTGTGTATGTGTGGGTGATGTGTGTGACCGTGTCCTGCTTGCTGGGGTCCAATGTTGTGTTCCACCGAGAGGCAGTGAGGAGCAGAGATGTTTATAAATGTGCAGACGCTCTTAGACCTTCTGCCTGACTCCCCTGCCTCCCCTCGACCTCTCTCTCTCCAGGACACGAGCAGCTTCGGCCCGAGGCAGCCGTGGCGGAGGCGGCGGCGCTGGGAGACAAGCTGCTGCAGACAGGTGGCGGTTTTGCTGCACTGGAGCCCGGGGGTGACCCGTCCGGAGTCCTCCTATACCAGCCCTTGGAGGTGGAGGAGCTCCAGGAGGTCACGGAGCCGGGGGAGGCGGGCGGCGCCGGGCCAGTTATGTTCACCAGCCTGGACGCAGACTTCTCTCCTGAGGAGCTGGTGCAGGGGCAGCTGTCGGGCGGGGGCTGCGAGACCACTGTGGTGACACCGGCGGGGGGTGGCGAGGAGGCGCAGCTGGGGCCAGATGGAGAGGAGGAGGCCGGGGCGGATGGAGAGACTGAGGGCGGGGCTCTGCTAGAGGAGATCTCCCAAGGAGAGCGGGGCGGCGCCGAGCCCTCCGAGGTGCTGAATGACTCGGACATCGCCGACCAGATGCAGCAGCTGGAGAACGCTCTGAGCCGAGACGTGGTTCCCCTGGACCACTCCTACCGGACTCACGTGGCCGGGCCCGGCGAGGCTCCGCAGCACGAGGGCGTCTTTGTGGCCGGTGGCACGGAGACGGAGGAGGACAGCCATGCAGCGCAGAGCGAGCTGCAGGTGATGGAGCTGACGGACCTGGCGCAGGACGGGGGGATGGAGACTAACGGCAGCTTGCAGCACCACATCGCCGTGGGCGGCACGGTGGAGTTCCAGCTCTCCGAGGCCAACCAGGAGCTGCTCTCCCAGGGCCACGAGCAGATCTTCATCCAGACGGCCGAGGGGCTCATCATGCACCACGGCGCGGGGGGCCTGGCGTCCGACCGCATAGTCATCGTGACCGACGCCAACGGCACCACCATGCACATCCGCGCGCCTGAGGGCGTACCCCTGGAGACGGTGGAGGCCCTGCTGGGCATCGACACAGAAGGACAGAGCGGGGGCATCCTGGTGTCTGAGACGGGCCCCTGAGCCGGGAAGGGCCCGTTCCCTAAGTTTTATAACCTTGATATTCAAGCTGTAGACTTTTAAATTATTTGTACAGCCTGTTCCTGCAGATTATTTTTTTCCTTGTACAAATTGTAAAGTTTACCAAGTGTTTCTCATTGTTGCAAATATATTTAGTTTTTTCTAAGAAATGTATCCCTCCTGAAAGTTGAAGATCTATGATATTGTACATATGTATAGCTTAAAATTAAATACAAATGGTTAAAAAAAAAAAAAAAAAAACTAAAGCTTTTGTTGCACTATTTTTGTTATTCCTTTTTGTAAGGTTTCAAAAATCTGCCAAATTAATTGTTTCTCACTGCCTTTGAAAAGTGAAACTCCTCGAACTCTGAGAAACCTACCCTTTCAGGGGAGTGTAAATAAACAGCAGAGTATTGTTTTACACCGGTGTAAGCACTTTTATTTACAGAAAACTGACCATTTGGTCTTGTTACAAGAAAAAAAGACCAGTCTCGTATCAAAACATTTTAATTTAATTTTCATGGGTAAATGTTCTGTTCGCACCCTGTAGCGTTTCTGTGCCGGCATGTGGACACTGTTCACCAAAATATTCGCTCCAGCACTTTTTTCTTGTCTGACGATCTCCCATTCATTTTCCATTCTGTGGTAATAAGCTTCTTCCCAAAAAATCCCTGTATCATTACAAGTAGTTGTTGGAAGGGTGGGGAGAGCAGGGACACAAATACCAACGTCCCCTCTGAGTCATTGTCCAATATTGTCCATCTGAAGCTGATGGATGCAACTTGTCCACATATTCTGAGAATTTCTCACTCATGAATTTGCTTTATTTAAGAAGAGAAAAGATCCCAGTGCTTTTACGGAGAAACTCTTCCACTTATTTAATTAAAAACAACCTTTTCCAGACCTTGGTTTCCCCTCACAGCGGTCGGTGCCCCGTCTCCAGCAACATGCCTTCCAGATCCACCTTCGTACAGTCTTCCACGTACGGCTGGTAAAGCCAGGCCGACAGATACACCATGGAGAGATTGCGGTCAGAGGTGTGTGCGATTTCCTGCACGGTGGTCTGTTTGAGCTTCAGTTCCTGCCTGTAGGATTCACAAAGTCTGGAGGACACTTGATCTGGAAAGAGAAAATAAGTATTTAAAAGTCAGTCCTGCATGATTTCAATTGTCTGTTTGTGCCACATTCTCAGTGTCGGTATGTCTTCTCTAGCCTGCTTTTCCCTCAGTGCCAGCTTTCGAAAATAAAATTGGAAATTGGCCTCCACAACTTCTAGCGCACAGCCACTGGGCTAAGCAATGGGGTCTCACCCAGGCAAAGATTCAACCCTGAGGACCACCGATGTCCTCAGTGCCCCACTAGTCTACACAGACTGAACCAGTCCTTTAAACATGTAGCGAACGCACTGCACTCACCAAACTGTGCCGTTGTCCACGTGTTGAATAGGGGACTCGCTCTGCCTCCTTCTCCACACTGAAACCTTTCCAGTTCACAGATCCCTTTTACGGAGGATGAGAGCTTCTCCATCTTCGATACGAGCCCAGCCTGACCGTCCCGTATGAAGAGGAAAAACAAACATTTATCCAGACTTTCGCTCCTCGTCTACAGGCATCAGCGTGTGTTCCTGACACCTTCCAGAGCACGTCTTAGTCTGAATTCAGTTAAAGCAGGACGTACCATTTTCTCCACGATGTCGAGCAGAGCGGTGCACTCCTCCTGCAGTTCTGGGTTCGGGCCCGGTGGCTTTGTGTCTGGGGAGGGCAGAGCTGGGCCCTCGCACTCCAGCTTCAGCTCCGACTTTTCTGCACTGATGTGGACAGAAGCAGAGCACAGGTTAAAGGTCTAGTGTGTCAAAATCAAATCAAGTTATTAGTTCTGTGGTGAGAACATGAATAATAATACAGATTTTGAAAGTCTCTGCATCTTCATCATAAACACCGACTCCTACAGATATTGCGCTGCACAGACCGAACTACATACAGTGCTTCACAAGTATACAAGTTAAGTTGCTTGTGCATTGTGCACCGTGATAAAATCAGAGTAAAGTGTACTGTGGTAAATGCAATGCGATCAAGTGCTATGTAGGATACTTTGGTAGCCTATTTCTAACCTACATTATACAGTATTTCACCTACTTCGATGGTGGGGTGCAGAAATGGCTTGTGCCCAATTATTATCACTGATATCAGCCTGCATACTACCACAGAATAACACGTATCCAATAATATATCATGAAGTACTTTCACTATAGTATCTTCACTATAGCTGGGGGTAGGGTTCTGCACCGAGGTAGCTACACAGTAAAACATATCAGTGTGCAGCGATTCTGCACTCACTCTTTGTTTATTTTCAGGTTGACGATTTTGTTTGCGATGGTGAAGCCGGCGTCGTTCAGCTTGTCCCACTTCAGGATGAAGTTGTGCCAGTCGGCAGCGTTGTCTTTTATTTTTCTGGCGCTGTTATTCAACACGGGTTTTCTGCAGGTCTTGGCGTTGCCTGGACTTTTCCCTGCGAAACATAAACAAACATCCACGAAACGATTCAGCACAAACACATACATAGAGTTTTATATTGATTGAAACGGGTAGGATGTAGAAAACACAAATATTTCACATACCCTCCATTTCATTACCGTATTGAAATAATAAAAACGAAAGTATCGCGTTTGCATTCATTCAACTCATCGCAGCCATAACTCTCAGCGTGACACTCAGGGCGCCGCCATGTTGGAGCTCAACGAGGCGGCGGAAGTAGCCCGACGTCACTTCCGTGGGTCAGACGTCGAGCGCTGGACTCGCAGTGCTGTGTTGATGTGCTGAGGCGAGGACAGCCAGCTGTTTCTGATCCAAACAACCCGAATATCGGACGTGCTTTGTGACGAACATGAACCCCCTTTATCAACGAAAACGGGTCTCCTAGCGCTGTGGTGAAGAGAAGAGGGGCTGGATTTGAATGTGATGTTCACGTTACGACGTAAGTGCATTTGTTTCGTGTCTGTAGCGTCAGATATGGACCATCTTTGCAGGGAAGCGATCCTCGATTAGCAGATCCACAGGAATGCATTTAATCAGGCTTTGGGGGCTATAGAGAGAGAGTGAGGGGCAGAGAGGGAGCCGAGCATCTTGTGTGTTGTGTCTGTGCACAGCTGTCTGGGTGTGGGCGAGAGACGTGTATCTGAGCTAAACAGTGTCTGGTCATCAGGATTAAACTGCAAGAACCGCAGCCATGTCGGTTTAGAAGCCCAGTTGGGTCTCTGAGGGCCTTGGGAGCCCAGTATGGGCTCTGATACTGAATGCTTCATCATAGCTACAGTAGACGAGCCAAATCAGGTCAAACTGCACAGCCAGGATCAGCTGGTGAAGTGACACTTTGTTGTCGTTTTAAGAGGAAGTGACGTCTTTGCAATCAATATCCAAAGGTTAGTTAAGGAAAATTGAATATCTATCCCTCTGTCCGTATTCTGTACCATCGTGTGTGTGTGTGTTTGTCACGTCTTCTCTCTGTACACACAGTGCCTGTCCTGGTTGCTGCATGTCTGTTTTTGTCTCTGATCTTCTAATCACAGATTGCAGGATTCCCACGTCTGGATTAAATGCTGTTCTTGGAGCGCCCGGCTCCTGTGCGCTGCTGAAACCGTGAGTGTGACATCGCCGCCCGGGTTGTGTGTGTCTCCCTGCTTTCTCGTTCCTGTGCCCGACTGTCGTGTGTGGCACGATTCGTACACACACATCTCATCCCGTTGAGTAACACACTTCCGTCTCTGTGTGGTTTGTGAGACGCTGCTGACGCCACTGTAGCACAGTGTGTGTAACGAGTGTGTCTTTTCCCTGCAGAGGGGTGTGGCACAGAGGTCTCCGCGCTCCCACCCCACTCTCCCGCCGTTCCCCGCCACCGTGCCACCCCACCCCGCCATGGCTGCCCACGCCGGCCCGGTCACCCTGAAGGAGTTCTGCCCGCTGTACTACCTGCTCAACTCCATCCCCGCCAAGGTGCAGAAGGGCTTCCGCTCGGTGCTGGTGTACCTGACAGCCCTGGATGCCAACAACGACTACATCGCCGTGGGCAGCAGCATCGGCATGCTGTACCTCTACTGCCGGCGGCTCAACCAGATGAAGAAGTACAACCTGGAGGTCAGTGGGGTTTCGCCGGTTTCTCCAGAGCCCTGCCCTCAACTTCACACTGTTCTGGTTTTATATGAGCTTTATGGATCTTTAGACCATCGAACTGTACAGCTGTGCAGCCAGGATTGGCACTAACGCACCAGGAATAGTTTTGTGGTGACTTGTGGGTACTGGTGTGCACCTGTTTGAGTAGGCAAGACTGGTGTGCAGTGTCCACGAGGGGGCGCTAAAGCTCTCTTCAGGGTTGTCCCCAGTGTCCCAGCTGTTCCCAGATGTTTTTGGTGAATCTTTAAACCGGGTGGTTCTTTAATAATAACAAATCAAACGCTATAACCCTGCATTGTGCGATTCGTTGTATTTTTTTACCTGATTTAAAGAGTGTTTGTGTTTATTGTGTGCTGCTGGGTTGGTGTCGAGCTATGTGTTGTTGCTGTGTGTTGAGTTGTGTGTTGAGTTGTGTGTTGTTGCTGTGTGCGCAGGGCAAGACGGAGGCTGTCACGGCGGTCAAGCTGCTCAGCTGCTTCGATGACCTCGTGGCGGTGGGCACAGCCTCTGGGAGAGTCGCCCTCTTCCAGCTCGTCTCCCCTCTTCCCGGCAGGAACAAGCAGGTGAGCCGAGGCCGCCGATGAAAGCATCAGTCAGTGTGCTGCGGTGGCGAGTGCTGACTGTGCTGACCGGCCCACCGCTCTCTTCTCTGACCTGCAGCTGCGGCGTTTTGACGTGGTTGGGCTTCACAAGAGCACCGTGACGGCCCTGGCCTGGAGCCCCAACGGGATGAAGCTGTTCTCAGGGGACGACAAGGGGAAGGTGGTCTACGCTGCTCTGGACTTGGACCAGGTGCGCTTCTCTCCACGTTGACGAGAAACACACTCACACACAGAAACACAAACACGCCGTGAATACTGCCCCGCGGTGCCGTAATACTGTCTCCTCCGGCCCCGTGCAGGGCGTGTGCAACCCCAGCGTGCTGCTGGAGGAGCCGTCGGCCGTGGTGCAGCTGGAGTACAGCCAGAAGGTGCTGCTGGTGTCCAGTCACCAGCGCAGCCTGCTCTTCTACACCGAGGAGAAGGCGGTCCAGCAGATCGGCTCCAAGCCTAGGAAAGGGTATGTGCTTTCCGACAGAACAAAACCAATCGATAATTGCCAATGCGTGTGTGTAGATACAGCTGCAGGACCAACAACTGTCCTCTTCTTCTCTTTGTTCGGCGTCTCTCCTCAGCAACGGGAAGTTCGGCGCGTGTATCCACCCCGGGCTGTGCAAGCGCAGTGACCTGGCGGTGTACGCGGCGCGGCCGGGGCTGCGGCTGTGGCGCGCAGACGTGCAGGGCAGCGTTCAGGCCACCTACATCCTGAAGGACGTGTTCGCCAACGGCGTGCAGCCCTTCGAGCTGTTCCCCCGGCCCGGCACCGATGGCACGGGGGGCTGCCGGCCCGCGGAGAGGCAGCTGGGCCTGCTGAGCTGCTTCCTGAGGGAGGGCTGGGTGCTGAGCTGGAACGAGTACAGCGTCTATGTCCTGGACTCCCTCAACCAGGTAGACACAGGGACGGGACATGTATTAATTGAAACGGCAATGAGGCTAATAATGAGGTTGTGATTCTGGTGCGTGATTGTGCCAAGTGTCTGCGATGCTCTTTAATTGAGGGTGAAGTCTCTTGATGTGTCAGACATTGTCCCGCCCGGCAGGCTGTCATCGGAGGCCTGGAGGGGACCGGGGACATCGTGTCTGTCTCCTGCACGGAGAACGAGATCTTTCTGCTGAAGGGGGACCGGGACATCATCAGGATATCCAACAGACCCGAAGGCCTGGCGTCCAACTGTAAGATGTAGCCTCTGTTAAAGTACAGATGTGTGTGTGTGTGTGTGTATGTGTGTGTGTGTGTGATTATCTCTTGTTCTCCCTCACTCAGCATCTGACCTGTGTCTACGGCTGAGCTCCCCGCTGTCCACCACGACTGGCGCCGTAGAGACCGCCCAGCCAATCAGAACGATGTCCATCATCTCCGAATGCGCAGACAAGCAGCCATCCTCGCAGGGCGCCCCGGAGCCTCCGCCGGAGAGGGATGGAGGCACGGAGCAGCGCGACTCGGTGATCGTACTGGAGAAGATCGAGGTGGAGGCCAGCGACCCCAGGGCACGGGAGCCCGGCGGTGAGGCGGGGCCCAGGGGTGGCTCGGGCACCAGCGAGTCACGCAGCCGCAGCAGCTCGGTGACGTCCTGGGACAGCGCCCTAGGGCTGGCGGCCGCGGCAGAGCAGTCCTTCTCCGAGCCCACCGCCGAGTCCTGCGCCCGCTTCGGCACCACCGGCACTGAGGACTTCGGCCAGGAGCTGGTGGTCCAGGCCATCAAGGTCAAGAAGAGGAAGAAGAGGAGGAGGCACGGTGAGAGGAGTGTGTGTGTGTGTGTGTCTCTCTCTCTGTGTCAGTGTGTGTGTGTGTGTGTGTGTGTGTGTGTGTCTCTCTCTCTGTGTCAGTGTGTGAGAGAGTGTATGCTAGTGTGTAAGAGTGTGTGTCAGTGGGTGTGTGTGTCTCTGTGTCAGTGTGTGTGTCTCTCTGTGTCAGAGTGTGTGTCTCTCTCTCTGTCAGTGTGTGAGAGTGTGTGTCAGTGTGTGTGTCTCTCTGTCAGTGTGTGTGTGTCAGTGTGTAAGAGTGTGTGTGTCTCTCTCTGTGTCAGTGTGTGAGAGAGTGTGTCCCTCGTTGTCAGTGTGTGTCAGTCTATGTTGGAGTGTGTGTGAGTGTTAGTGTTTAAGAAAATGTTTGTGTGTCTGTGTGTGTGTGTTCATTGTGCCAGTGGTTCTTGTACCCCTGCCGCTGCAAACTGTTTAAATGCCCTGATGTTTCCTCTCAGGCCAGGAAGTGAGTCTGAATGAGTTTCCTGTTGCCGTTAAAGTCAGGAGTCTCTAATTGTGGTTTCTTGCCTCGTTCGAATCAGCCCCTTCAGCACCGCGGCGGGGCGTCGTCGTCCCAGGGGATTCCTGGCAGTGTGTTATTAATGTCAGCCTTCCGTATCATTATTATTTACTCCTCTGTCAGACTCCTTTATCAAGGGCATCTTGTCTCCCCCACGGGTCTGTGTCAGGCCCTGCGTGCTTCACGAGGTCGTCTGCACCCAGCTGCATTGTATCGTATCTCGATCTCAAGGCTGTTGTTGTATTTTATTTTAACTAAGAACATAAGAAAGTGTCCAATCCAAGGATCCTATCCAGTCTATTTTTAAATGTTCCCAAATTTTCAGCTTCAAACACATCACTGGGGAGTTTGTTCAGATTGTGACGCCTCTCTGTGTGAAGAAGTGTCTCCTGTTTTCTGTCTTGAATGCCTTGAAGCCCAATTTCCATTTGTGTCCCCGGGTGCGAGTGTCCCTGCTGATCTGGAAAAGCTCCTCTGGTTTGATGTGGTCGATGGCTTTCATGATTTTAAAGACTTGGATCAAGTCCCCACGTAGTCTCCTCTGTTCCAGGGTGAAAAGGTTCAGATCCTCAGTCTCTTAGTAGGACATTCCCTTCAGACCTGGAATAAGTCTGGTTGCTCTCCTCTGAACTGCCTCTAGAGCAGCAATATCCTTCTTGAAGTGTGGAGTCCAGAACTGTGCATTGTACAGTCTGAACATCACTGCCCTTGTTCTCAATTCCTAACTTTTGACAATATACCCTAGCATTGTGTTTGCCTTTCTTATTGCTTCACACATGGTTTGGATGGAGAAAGTGAGAAGTCCACATAGACTCCCAGGTCTTTCTCATCTAGTTCTATTCCTCTCATAGTGTAATTATAGTGGACATTTTTGTTACCTGCATGTATTACCTTGCACTTGTCCACATTGAATTTCATCGGGTCCATGACAATTCGTCCCCGCCAATTTGTCCCTCTGCAATTTGTCCCCAACAATTCGCCCTCACGATAATTGGTCCCACTGATAATTGGTCCCCGCGATAATTCGCCTCTATAACAATTCGTCCCCACGGCAATTCGTCTCCATTACACGTTCTCCACATTCACTTATTGTAGATCCATAGAACATACAAACATTACATATATATATATATATATATATATATATATATATATATATATATACAGTGAGGGAAAAAAGTATTTGATCCCCTGCTGATTTTGTACGTTTGCCCACTGATAAAGAAATGATCAGTCTATAATTTTAACGGTAGGTGTATTTTAACAGTGAGAGGCAGAATAACAACAAAAAATCCAGAAAAACGCATTTCAAAACAGTTATACATTGATTTGCATGTTAATGAGGGAAATAAGTATTTGACCCCTTCGACTTAGTACTTGGTGGCAAAACCCTTGTTGGCAATCACAGAGGCCAGACGTTTCTTGTAGTTGGCCACCAGGTTTGCACACATCTCAGGAGGGATTTTGTCCCACTCCTCTTTGCAGATCCTCTCCAAGTCATTAAGGTTTCAAGGCTGACGTTTGACAACTCGAACCTTCAGCTCCCTCCACAGATTTTCTATGGGATTAAGGTCTGGAGACTGGCTAGGCCACTCCAGGACCTTACTGTGCTTCTTCTTGAGCCACTCCTTTGTTGCCTTGGCTGTGTGTTTTGGGTCATTGTCATGCTGGAATACCCATCCACGACCCATTTTCAATGCCCTGGCTGAGGGAAGGAGGTTCTCACCCAAGATTTGATGGTACATGGCCCCGTCCATCGTCCCTTTGATGCGGTGCAGTTGTCCTGTCCCCTTAGCAGAAAAACTCCCCCAAAGCATAATGTTTCCACCTCCATGTTTGACGGTGGGGATGGTGTTCTTGGGGTCATTTCAGGTCCTCCAAACACAGCAAGTTGAGTTGATGCCAAAGAGCTCGATTTTGGTCTCATCTGACCACAACACTTTCTCCCAGTTCTCCTCTGAATCATTCAGATGTTGGCAAAATTCAGACAGGCCTGTACATGTGCTTTCTTGAGGACGGGGACCTTGCGGGCGCTGCAGGATTTCAGTCCTTCACGGCGTAGTGTGTTACCAATTGTTTTCTTGGTGACTATGGTCCCAGCTGCCTTGAGATCATTAACAAGATCCTCCCGTGTAGTTCTGGGCTGATTCCTCACCGTTCTCATGGTCATTGAAACTCCACGAGGTGAGATCTTGCATGGAGCCCCAGACCGAGGGAGACTGACAGTTATTTTGTGTTTCTTCCATTTGCGAATAATCGCACCAACTGTTGTCACCTTCTCACCAAGCTGCTTGGCGATGGTCTTGTAGCCCATTCCAGCCTTGTGTAGGTCTACAATCTTGTCCCTGACATCCTTGGACAGCTCTTTGGTCTTGGCCATGGTGGAGAGTTTGGAATCTGATTGATTGATTGCTTCTGTGGACAGGTGTCTTTTATACAGGTAACGAGCTGAGATTAGGAGCACTCCCTTTAAGAGAGTGTGTGTGTGTGTGTGTGTGTGTATGTATGTATGTGTGTGTATATACATTTTATATATATAAATGTAATGTTTGTATGTTCTATGGCTCTACAATAAGTGAATGCATTCATGGTTACAAATGCTCATGTGGAGAACGTATGATGGGGACGAATTGTTATAGGGACCAATTATCGCGGGGACCAATTATCAGTGGCGCCACTTATCGCGGGGGAGAATTGTCGTGGATGAATTGGTGGGGACGAATTGAGGTGCTCCCAATTTCATCTGCCAGGTGTTGGCCCACAACTGAATATTAGTGATCCTTGATTAGTGATCACTTAGTTATTAATGGACACCAAACGAACACGATGAGTCGAATGGCCTCCTCTCGATTGTATATTTTCTTATGTTCTTAAGTTCCTTTGAATAGCCTGTGCTGCCAAGATTGTATCTGCTGAGCCAATTATTTTAGTATCATCTGCAAATTAATTGTTTTAGTGTTGTGATTTTTCTCCCGCCTGCAGAGAGCGGGAACCGGATCTCAAACCACAGCAGCTGGTCGGAGGGCGTGTTCAGCCAGGACGCAGCAAGCGACGGCACCAGCACCCCAGTGTGCGAGCTGCTCTCGGACCGGACCAGCCTCCTGGGCAGCAGCCTGGACCTGCAGAGCAGCTGCTCCCCCGACCGCGAGGGCTCGGTCAGCGGGGATTCCCACGGCAACGACCCCTTCACCCTGCTGACCTCGCCCGAGCTGGGCCTGGCCGTGCCGGATGATCCGCCGTGCGCCGAGCTCCACAGGGAGACGCTCCACATACCGTCCGCCGCCGCATCCCCCGTGGAGACAACATCGCCCGCCTCCCTCACCCTCCTGCAGTCCGACGGCCCCCGGGGTTCACTGGGGGGTCTCCCTCCAGACGGTGAGCTGGGCATCCTGCTGGAATACGGAGACAGGGACACAGAGGCTGGCGACGGCGGTGAGGTGGTCCTCATGGAGACGGGCAGAGACTCGGCAGAGCCCAGCCCAATCCCGAGCCCCCGGCCGAGCCCCCCACACAGCCCTGCCGGGGTCTCTGGTATGCTGGAGAGTCCGGAGGGCCACCTGGAGGACCCCGTAACCTCAACCGTTCACCATGGCACAGTCCCTGGCCACCCCACCCTCGATGACGAGCCTCCCATGTGTCCCAGCGTCGCCCCGGGCCCAGGCATCAGGGCGTGGCCGGGCAACGAGCCGCTGTCTGCCTCCAGCGACGAGGAGGACATCTACGGCCACTCGCAGACCAGCCCCGCCGACCACCTCTACGGCACCAACCTGCAGAGGCTGGTGGACGGGCAGCGCCAGGACGCTGTGACATCCAACCTGGAGGAGGCCTGCAGCTTCAAGAGCGATCAGGTATACCGCACTTTACTGCACTTCACCGAATTGTGCAGGTCAGACTGTGTGAGAAAAACAAACCACAGCGAATCAGTGAAATAACACGGTGTCGTGTCAGTTCGCAGAGAGCTGGATGGGCTACTCCGGGCCCGGCTACGGCATCCTCAGCCTGGTGGTGTCGGAGAAGTACCTCTGGTGCCTGGACTTCAAGGGCGCCCTGTACTGCAGCCCCCTGCCCGGCGCCGGGCTGCGCTGGCAGAAGTTCGAGGACAGCGTCCAGCAGGTGGCTGTGTCTCCCTCGGGTGAGGAGCGTGTGAGT
Organism: Amia ocellicauda; assembly: GCF_036373705.1. NCBI lineage: Eukaryota > Metazoa > Chordata > Actinopteri > Amiiformes > Amiidae > Amia > Amia ocellicauda. The sequence continues at coordinate 22,222,828 of NC_089870.1, read as the reverse complement.
GTGTGTGTGTGTGTGTGTGTGTGTGTGTGTGTTAGAGGAGGTTGAGTGTGTGTCAGTGTGTGGTTGAGAGGCGGGGCTGTGTGTGTCAGTGTATGAGTGTGTGTTAGAGCAGGTTGGGTGTGTGTGTGTGTGTGTGTGTGTGTGTGTGTGTGTGGTTGATAGGCAGGGCTGTGTGTGTCAGTATGTGTGTGTTAGAGGAGGTTGTGTGTGTGTGTCAGTGTGTGTGTGTGTTAGAGGAGGTTGTGTGTGTGTGTCAGTGTGTGTGTGTGTTAGAGGAGGTTGTGTGTGTGTGTCAGTGTGTGTGTGTGTGTGTTAGAGGAGGTTGTGTGTGTCAGTGTGTGTGTGTGTGTGTGTGTGTGTGTGTATGTGTGTGTGTGAGCCGCTGTGTCCTGCCCTCAGGCTCCCTGCTGTGGAAGGTGGAGCAGAAAACCAACAAGGCGTTCGCCTGCGGGAAGGTCACCATCAAGGGCCGCCGGCACTGGTACGAGGCCCTCCCCCAGACTGCCTTTGTGGCCCTGAGCGAAGACACAGCCTGGATCATCCGCACCAACGGGGACCTGTACCTGCAGACAGGTGAGCCTCCCTGCTGCCATGCCCAGATAGGCCCCGCCCACTCCAATCCCTCTCACTTAAAAAAAAATATTTTTCTCATTCTCACATGGAGATATTGTGCTCACATGCCCGAAATTTAAATAGTTGTTTTTCCATTCCACTTCTCATCCTTCCCCACAACTTCCAAGTGAGCATTCTATTGTGTATTCTAAATTCTATATTCTATATTGTAGAAGTGTGTAGAACATTCTTTTAATCTGTTCGGTGTTTGATGTGTTACAGAAGTGAACTTTGTTTATAGTAATTTGTTTGGTATCTGAAATGCATCTCATCTACCATCAGGGGGCGCCTTTCAATGCCAAATCAATGGTAAAGTGCATGATAGACAGATGTGTTATGTTTTTGTTTGTATTTCCTTTGTATTGTATTTGAATACATTACAATGTATCCATAAGACATCTGCCGTCATTTAAATCAATAAATGAAATGATAGGGGCTTCGCAATTTGACGATACAGGGCTTACCTTTCAAAACCAGTTTTTGGATTTGGCTGTGGCCCCCCCGACCCGCTCTGGTGTCATCGCCTGGCCGTGGCCAGATCCAAAGACAAGTCTATCCGAGGACGTGGATGTCGGCAGCGAAGATGGACTATTCCACGCGTCCCTTAGTGACTCCATCTCGTCCACGCTTTCGCCCCCCCGCAGGCCTGAGCGTGGACCGGCCCTGCGCCCGCGCGGTGAAGGTGGACTGCCCCTGCCCCCTGGCCCAGATCGCAGCGCGCGGCAGCGTGGTGTGGGCGCTGACCGAGCAGAGGGCCGTCTTCTACCGGGAGGGGCTCAGCAGCTTCTGCACCGAGGGGGAGCTGTGGAAGTACGACTCTGTCAGGTACAGTCCCCCACGCCGCCGAGTTGTGCTGTTGTCGTTCTGTCTGGTGCGGCCGGTGCCAAGCGGTGCCGGGATCTGTGGACCGACCCGCGTTCTTTTCCCTCCCCCCCCACAGTGAGCGGCAGGGCCTGGAGCCGGTGTGCATCGCGCTGGGAGACCACCATACAGCCTGGGCGCTGGACACCGGTGGCAACCTGTGGTTCAGGACAGGCGTCACGGCCAAGAAGCCCCAGGGGGAGGACGAGCACTGGTGGCAGGTGGGCGGGGGTGGACGGGTCCGGGAGGGTCTGGCGTGGGGGGCTCTGCAAGTGCGTGACCTTAACCATGTCAGATCCGTCATTGTGCTGTGTCTCCGTCTCCTGTCCAGGTGAGCATCACGGACTACGTGGTGTTCGACCAGTGCAGCCTGTTCCAGACCATCATCCAGGCCACCCACAGTGTGCAGGCGCCGGTGGAGAAGGTGGCGGACCGTCTCCGCGTGGCCTTCTGGTCTCAGCAGCCCCAGTGCCAGCCCAGCCTGGTCAGCGCTAACAGCAGCGGCGTGTGGATCGCCTCCGGGAGGAACGACTTCCACGTGGCTAAGGGCAGCCTCGTCGGTGCGCGCCGCCTCTCCGCCTCTGCCTCTCTCCCTCTGCCTCTCTCCTGTCTCCCCCTCTCCCTGTCTCTCTGTCTCTCTTTCCATTTTAGCCTTCTCTTTCTATCTCTGTCTTTCTCTCCGTCTCTCCATCTCTCCATCTCTCCATCTCTCCATTTCTCTGTGACAGAAGGGAGGTCCAGGTGTCTGTGTTGGTGATGGGTCCTGTCTTCTCTCTGTGGGGGGGGCAGGTACCTACTGGGAGATGGTGGTGCCGCGCGGGATGGTGTCGACTGCCAAGTGGGCCTTCGTCATCGCGTCGGCCGCGCCATCAAGAGCAGGTGAGTCTCACACTGAGGACAGACCAGATGAAACTGGCGCCACGTTCCGCATGAATAAATGAAAAAACAGACGTACAGAAATGGTAATATTTGCCCCCGTATCTGCCCCTCTCACAGGCAGCCTCCTCTGGCTGGGGCAGAGCTGCAAGGACCTGTTCTGCGTCCCCGACCAGAGTCTGGAGCTCCGGCCCTCCACGGTGCAGCTGCCCCCCGACGCCGAGGTGGTGCTGCTGTCCGCCTGCCAGGACGCCCTGTGGGGGCTGGACACCTGGGGCCGCGTGTTCATTCGCACCCTGACCAAGAGCTGCCCTTCCGGCATGAGCTGGACTGCCCTGGACCTCAGCCAGCTGGGTGAGTGGCGTGAGTGTGAGTGAGTGAGTGTGTGCGTGTGTGTGCGTGTGAGTGTGTGTGTGTGAGTGTGCGTGTCTGTTTGTGGATATTTATTTTGTTGGAGGAATTTGAACCCAGGGGTGGGGGGGTAGGAAAAAGCACCATTACACAACAGACATGCCTGTCACAGATTTCTCTTTATTATTTACATATATATATATATTTGTCTTCTGATCTGAGGTCAGGGCCGGATCCATATCTCTCTCTAATCGTCCTTCTCGTTTCATTTTTCAATTCAGACTCTTATCACGCAATTGTGTGCTTGCCTGTGGCAGCCACTGACAAAGCGATTGTGTCTGTTTGTTGGGCCCGCCCGCTCTGAGTAACACAGGGGCGAACACGCCCAGAACTAACCACACAGACGCACAGTATCCCCGGGTGACACGGCTCTCAACGCACTCTGGACCCCAAACAAGACCAAGAGCTTCGCTGGAGACGCTGCACTGGAGACAGCTCTGTCGTTTGCAAAGGGAAGCTGTTACACAAAACAGTGCGTCTGATTGTTGCCTCCATGAGCTCATAGCAATTAATATTATTTGGCTACAAACAGTTTTATTCATTTAAAGTCATAAACTATTACTTTCCTCCCCGGTTTGTCCTGTCACAATAACATGTGTCCTGTTTAAGAGGAATTTCATCTGTTTTTCAGCGAGAGCACGCCTGGGAGTCTCTCTGTATTGCGTTGCTTATGTCGTTTATCAAGGGAGGGGTAATCGAACGAAGGGAAGGAAGGGTGCATGTGGTATGGCGGAGGAGAAATCTCTCGCTTTCCATGAGAATGGGCTTCTGACATCCCACCTGGGAAGATCTCCCATCTCCATCCCGAATCTGTGGTGCATTCATACACAGCACAGAAAGCGCTCGAGTGGAACGGCGCAGCTCTGAAGCTTCGTTAGCTTGTGTGAGAGAGAGAGTGAGACAGAGAGAGAGAGTGTGTGTGTGACGGAGAGAGAGAGCAGGGGGGATCGTGCAGAATGAGCCAAGAAAACATCGTTAAGGAATAAAATAAATGTCCTGTTTTTCGGTAGCACCCGTTCTTCCTCAGATGCCTCCTTCACTTTCCCCTGAGCAAAACAATCAAAAAGCACAAGGTGGGCTGCAGGTTTTATTCTCCCGCGTTCGACTCCCCCGGGGGCTGTTCTCTCTGCTGCCTGGAAATAGAACACAAAGGGATTGAAGACAAGCTATGGGGGGCATCGACCTTAATAGAGCTGTCATCCCACTCCTGCCCCCCCACTGCACTCGCTTGAGGAGTCTGAAGCTGCCAGCACCTGCATCCCAGTCATTGTAATCCCGGATCAAGACACAATGGCAACCTGTGTGTCCGCTGCTTCTCTCCCACCGTGTTGTTGAAGGCAGCTTCCTGTAGAGAAGCGCAAGACAGACTTGAGCTTTTAATTATTATTATTCTTTATAATAACTGCCCTGGCAGGTGGAGCGCATCTCGAGCGCCATGCTGCAGCTCTGCTCGGGGATCATGTGTGCTTTCTGTGGCAGAAAACAACCTTGCAGGGGTGTCGGGATCTCGGGGAGTCTGACCACCTTTTTATTATTATTATTTGTATTACTTGGCAGACGCCCTTATGAGGGCGACTTACAACATAAGTGCAAAACAAAGTGCAAAAATACAGTTAAGTAAAAGGCATCAATCATTACAAATTAAATCTAACTAAAACATAGCAATTCAAAATATAATACATTTTACAAATTCCAATTTACACAGGCAAGTACAGTAAGTGAGGTCCTACATCCTGGACAGTAAAAGCTAAGTGCTGTCAAGATGTAGGGTCACAGTCAAGGGCTACGGGAAAGGGAGCAAGGAGGAAATTAAAATTGAAAACACAAGAAGCATAATAAAACTGTGAAGTGCTATCTAGCGGGGATAAAAGGACTTGAGTCTTGAGTCTTGTGTAAGCGCCGGAATGAGGTCAAGGACCTTCTCCCAGAGTCCTTTGCTCTGTGCTAGCCGTCCCCTGGATCCCCACAGTTACCAGCCCACGTGTGAGGAACCTCCAGATAATTAAATAAATCAATACCATGCAAAGTATGGCGACACCGATTCATATTCCTCTCTCTACAGGATTGGTGTTATGTGATGTTTCGGTAAACTTCCCTCATAAGGCTGTGCCACAGTAATGCCATGGTGGTGAAATCTCTGGTCAGCTGCAGAAGAGCAATATGAGATCATAAGAACATAAGACAGTGTCCAATCGAGAGGAGCCCATTCGCCCCATCGTGCTCGTTTGGTGTCCATTAATAACTAAGTGATCAAGGATCCTATCCAGTCTGTTTTTGAATGTTCCCAAATTGTCTCTTCAGCCACATCGCTGGGGAGTTTGCTCAGATTGTGACGCCTCTCTGTGTGAAGAAGTGTCTCCTGTTTTCTGTCTTGAATGCCTTGAAGCCCAATTTCCATTTGTGTCCCCGGGTGCGTGTGTCCCTGCTGATCTGGAAAAGCTCCTCTGGTTTGATGTGCTCGATGCCTTTCATGATTTTGAAGACTTGGATCAAGTCCCCACGTAGTCTCCTCTGTTCCAGGGTGAAAAGGTTCAGGTCCTCAGTCTCTCAGTAGGACATTCCCTTCAGACCTGGAATAAGTCTGGTTGCTCTCCTCTGAACTGCCTCTAGAGCAGCAATATCTTTCTTGAAGTGTGGAGCCCAGAACTGTCCACAGTATCCAGATGAGCTCAAACTAGTGCATTGTACAGTCTGAACATCACTGCCCTGTCAGAGTGGACATGGAGGGGAACGGGCACAGTAAATGACGCTGGCAAACACTGTGGCAAGCTGTGGCAAAACACAGGGCCTGGTATAGCCGAGGGGTCGATGGGGAGGAAGTGGACAGATTGTCACGATCTGAAGCATCAGGGATTATATACACACCCTCTACCGCGAGATAACACAATCTGATATAACACGCTATAGCAAAAATGGTTCTGAAAGTCAAATCACCAAGCCAAGCCTTTTGAACCTTCTCTATGAGTAAATAATGTTGTAATTAAAGAAAGAAGATACAATGTAACCACTGCAGAACAGGTTTACAGTCAGCTCTAAGGACAATGCTCTGCTGACTACTAATACTGGAAACGCTCGAGGCCAGAGTGAGTCGATATCACGCGGCTTCACCTGTAACCCGGTGAGAGTGTGTGGCTCCTGAAGGTCGCGTTACAGGGGGTAGAGGTGTGTTATGCAACAAAGGACAAGCCTCCTCTACAGAAGGTGCCACCCACGAATGCAGCGCAGCTCGTCCCGCCTGGGGGGATGTTTGTTTTATTTACGAGAGGTATCCTGCTTCACAGCCCCACGCGCTCTCCACTGCGTCAGCATTTTGTCCGGCACCGCCAGCCGGAGACGGGACTGTAGAGAATCTGAAACCCCTGCAAAAACACGCACACACACACACCCATCCACGGCAACCGAGCAGGGGACGTTTATTTTCTGATGCCCCTCGACCTGCTGATGTAACCGATCTGTGGGTTGCAGGGGACCTGGGGGGCTTGTTGTGAGACGGGAGGGAGAAGGTCAAGGGTCGGGCCAGTGGGAATGAGCCGAGTGAGCGATATCTGACTCCGTGCACAGTTTTGGCGCGTTGGCACATCAACACACAGGCGTGGGGGGGTGACACTCGAGTGACGCAGCACTGAAAAGGACTGGTATAAAATGCAGACAACACACCAGGGCGCAGAGAAAGAGATTGATCTAACCACACAGCACCAAAATGTCATTACTCACCGTGTGCCAGTATTTATAGTTAACGCATGTTTGTGTGTTCGCTTTGTGCGATTTCGACAGCGCTAGTAGGCTACGGTGTGGGTTGGGACAGCGCGAGGGGCGCTGTCACCTTGAGACGGATGGCAGGGGAATATTTAAACCCCTTTTAAGCCCTGTCTCTCCACCCCCCCAGCCTGGGTTATATAACCGTACAAGATGAAAACTCGCCTGTGATTCATTCCGGCCTGTTGCTCCGCGAGGATTGTGTAAATAATAGCGTTGAATAATGACACTGTTTACAGCGGGCCACATAAATCTGTACAGTGTCCGGTGTCAGGAGTCTGGCGTGGGGAGGGCTCGGGGAACGACTGCCTGGTCCCTGGGGGGGTGCTACACCTCTGTCCAACTCACCAGTGTAGGATAATGATCCGCTGTTATTATGCCAGAACTGAGAATCATATTCAGCCGCTCTGATGTGATTGGGAGAAAGATATTGTCCACGTGTCTGTTCCTGTGTGTGTGTGTATGTGTGCTTGTGTGTTTGTATGCGTGTGCGTCTTCATTTTCACAGTGAATAGTGGATGTGGAGCTCGTCACAGATTTCAATATAAATACTCTGCATTTTATTGCTGCGCTGTCACTTGTGGGGTTTGACGGGCCGGTGAGATATGATTTGGGACGTTACTTGTGGGAGAACAACGTGATTAAAATGGAATTGGGCCACGACAGCCGAGGGTTAACTGTCACTACGTCGGTCCTCACTATTCCAAGAACAATGACTGGGTTTGTGCATATATTTCCTCCATTGTCACGCAGTAGTTGTAATTATAACACAATTTGATCAAACCTCCTCTCCCCAGAGCAGCCAGAGAAGGCATGTTCTGGGGAGCGTTGTAAACAATTATGTGTTTTGGGGAGGAAATGAAATCCGTTTACATCCTGTGCAGAAACACAGTCGATTGGGGTGGTTTTGCGCTTCGGTTTCCCCAGTTTTACCCGTATTCTGTGCCGAGGGTTTTCCACACGCCTGCCTCGGTCTCCGTCTCGCGTCTGACGTCCGCCTGCTCTTGTGCTCTTCTGATAAAGGCTGATAGCTGACAGAGGCACAGTCCGGAGACCTGTCTCGGAGACGGGGTCATGTGCCATGTGTTGCGTCTATCGCCGTCACACCTGCGTATCTGACCTTGGTGCCACAGGAGGCTAAAGAGAGACTGTGTGTGTGTGTGCCTGTGTGTCTGCATCTCATGTCTAAGGACACACATGCACGACTGTGTGTCTGCTACTGTCTGTGTATTTGTGGGTGGCTCCTCACATCCACAGTCTGGTCATCAGTGGTGTGTGCACGTGTGTATGTGTGTGTGTGTGAGAGAGAGAGAGAGAGAGAGAGAGAGTGTGAGTGTGTGTCTCTGTGTCTTTGTGTTTGTGCGCACTTCCATCACAGCCCTGCAGAATGTTCTGAGTTTCAGTGGAAACACCTAATAATAGACCTGGCAGCGCTCTGTCGGGGGGAGCAGCGCTGCTGCAGGCTGCTATTTGGTCCTGATCATCCGTCACACATTCCTGTGTCACCCGAATGTCACAACCGCACAGGGTATCTGCTGCACTGCGGGTTGTTGTTGTAGAGAGGCGGTGTTAATAGCGTTATTATCGTATTTGTTTGATTGTCTATTTGATTATTTAGTGTACGGTTGAGAATGAGATACTATGGTCGTAAATAATGTATGTGAAGGATTTTTCCAGGGTTGTTGGTTTCTGCTGGGTGAACTTTAGTGACAGGTTGGGCGTTGTTGCAATTGATTTTATTTTGGCTGCCTGTGGTTGGATCGTGTCTGTTCTGTCCATTCAGTTTGTTGTGTTTATTTCTGCCGCTCCCGCAGTGTGTGTGCATTTTTGCATGTGATGCACAACACACACATGCCTGCCGCCGGGGGGGATGCTGATCCTGGGCTCCCTGGGGAGTATAGGGACAGGACGTTCCCGGGCCGCTGATATTGAGATGTCGGGTTACGCAGACAGGTCCCGGGGGGCCCGACTGTAAACGGAGAGACGCGTGTGCAATTCCACCCGAAATAGTCCCAGCCTCGGGGGGGCCCGGCTGCTCGTCTCGGTGAAGGTTAAACACACGGCAGCTCCGGCCCGGCTCGCAGTCAGGTGGGCGAGCTGTGCCAGCTGTTCCTGGGAGTTACGTAAGCCTGGGAGCGGGGATTTGTAGCTGGTGATGATTTGTTACTGTACACAACTCCCTCTGTGCCGAGTCAGCGTTCCTGTGACCGAGGCCAGGTTCTGCTCCTGCCTTTGTTTCCCCCTCCCGGTCCGTGTGAGTGTGTTTGTAAGATCACACGGCATCTGTTCGCAATCAAAATCAGACATAAATAAATTAAAGAAGGGAAAAAGGGAGGTCGCATAATCTGAGATGTTTGACTTTGTCGTGCTTTATCTTATCTTCGGCGCTAATCCGTTACGTCAGACGCCAGCCACATTATACCTGGTCAAATATGAACGTGTGCGGTCACAGGTCTGTTGACACGGCACTATTGGACCAGATTTCACTCTTCTTTCTTTCTTTCATTCTTTTTTATAGCTCACTGCTTCTGTTTGTTCTTAGCCTTGTGAAGGAGGAGGTGAGAGACTTCATGAGCTGTTGAATCTTTAGGCCTTGTCTGTCCTTGCTGTGGACAATAACAGAAACAGATTGTGTTGAGCTGGTGTTTGTGTTTGGCACATACACACACACACACGTGGTGCTGACATGTGCCCTGGTCTGTTGCAGGCCGGGTGAAGCTGCGTGGGCTCTCATGCGGCAGCCAGAACGTGTGGGCCTGCGACGGCAACGGCATGGTGTACTTCCGGGTGGGCACCCAGCCGCTCAACCCCAGCATGATGCTGCCGGCCTGGATCAGCATCGAGCCGCCGGAGCAGGTAAGCCGGGCTGCACCCCACCTCCGACCTGTATGGATGCTGGACAAACACCGGCATATACAAACACACACTCGACACACATACAAACAAGATGAGTGGCTCCGACAAACGCGACCTTATAAGTACTTGAGGAGAACTGAGCAAACGTGCTTGACCCCTGGTGTTCCTCTCCTGTGTGTTGCCTTGTAACGCTGTACACTGTTGTGACTCGGCACTGTTTGTACACAAGTGGGACGCAAACGTGTCCAGCTACGCAAGAGAGGGGCAGAAACGCATTAATGCACAGGCAGGCGTAGAGACGGGAACACAACTCTGAGAGGAAAGGGTGGTCTGGAGAGGATTGGCGTGCTTCTCTTCCCAGCACTCCACCATAAAATAATATATTAAAAAAGCTATTCTGCTATTGAATTTGTGTTTATTTATGGACTTATTGACTTTATGTGCAATGTTAGCTCTCTGACAGAACCTGTGGACGTCTGTGTGCGTTCATGGCCAAGCACGGTCACTTTCAGGAGTTTTTAAAAGCCAGTAGAACTTTCTTTTGTTGTTCTTTGCAGTGCTATTATCATTAATATTATTTTTATTCACCCAAGGAAATTCTCAGAGCCGAATCCACATTCTGCACAGAACGACTGGTTACACAATCCTCCCTGTTAAGCCTCGTAATTAACCTGCTTGGCAAGTCCAGTCTTTCTGTTTCGTTGTTTCCTGCTGCTGGCTCTCCTTTAGGTTTTGTTTCTGGGGAAATGAAAGCTGCGGCTGTGCGCTGGGACCTCACACCCCTCTGCCTTCTGGGAGATGTGCCGAAGCCCTGCATTCCTGAGCGAACGTGACGGCTCTGTGAATGTCAAACATGGAGAGCTGTGGCTGGGCAGGCTTTCTTTTCTCCTTCTTCTGTTTCTTTACAAACACACTTCCAGATTAAGGGAGATGGCTAGATTAATCCACAGAACTCGTTAAGGTCCTCTATGGATCGCAGTCCTCTCCGATTGTAGCCTGTGGCCCAGATAGGAGTCTTGTATTCTGGACGAGGACGTATTTGGGTCCGTCGTGTTGTTGTTTCCGGGCGTCTGTGGTGTAATCCTCCCATCAGAGACCCGCAGTGCTGAGGCGGTCATGGATATCAGTCAGTCCTTCCTTAATGACAACTGATATCAGTGTGTAGTATTTGTAGCAGCTGTGTTATTAGTGTTGGCAGTAGAACTTTATTGGTGACATATTATTATAAGTTATTGTCATCAGTGGAAGTCATTTCACCATTTAGAGACTCTCTGATCCTCGTGCTGCTTGTCTGTAAATGACACAGCCTGGAGGAGAGGAGACTCTGAGGTCTGGCCCTTAATAAGCCGTAGACCCCAGAGATTTATTTCGAGACGTTTCGACAGCCCTGATCTCACCGGTGCCTCGTCCCTGCGTGGGTTTTGTGCCCTGTGGGTGCCTCATTGCCCACTGTGCTGTCGGACAGGGCTCTGGACGCATCACCTGGGGGTCCGGGGTCTAATCTCAGACGGGGACCCGGCTGGCAAACCCCTGAGCACAGCTACTTCACCCGCATTGCTTCAGCAGGAAACCCAGTGGTACAAATAGATTAAAGCCTCGGGCCCCAAATTCATACACCGCTACATTCTGACACAGAAAAGGGGATTAAAAAATGGTATTATGACCTGTAGCTTTCTAACGTTCCCTCGTTTGAACACGCAGCCAGGAACCTGTTATGCAAATGCAGATTCATGTTGTCTAAACTGCAGATATGTTTATTATTGTTTTTCATGTGTGCGCCGGCTGCCCGCAGCTCCTAGGCCGATGACTGTGTTGACACCTCTCTCGGCAGCTTCGGCACCGAGGCCGCACACACTGTCACCCTGTGATGGTGAGCCGGTTGTCGCTGCTCTGCCGCTGTGACCGTGGGCCGCTGTGAGCCGGCTTTCCTCCAGTCAGACACAGACCGAACCCTGCGGCACTAAATCCCCGACCCCGGCACGTTCCCTCGGTGTCCGTACGCCCCGGGCTGCATTTCTGACCGGCTGTATCTGGATGACTCTTGGGCACGGCACGCCCACACAACCGCGACTCGCTGCCCACTGACCGCACCTCACGTTGCCGGTGACTCACTGGAGCCAAACCCTCACCCTGCTGATGCTTCATTATTTATTAATTAATTTAATGATTTTAGAGTTTTCAATTCAGTCATCCCGGCATCTCTGACAAAATCTGTGGACGTCTGTGTGCGTTCATGGCCAAGCACGGTCACTTTCAGGAGTTTTTAAAAGCCAGTAGAACTTTCTTTTGTTGTTCTTTGCAGTGCTATTATCATTAATATTATTTTTATTCACCCAAGGAAATTCTCAGAGCCGAATCCACATTCTGCACAGAACGACTGGTTACACAATCCTCCCTGTTAAGCTTCGTAATTAACCTGCTTGGAAAGTCCAGTCTTTCTGTTTCGTTGTTTCCTGCTGCTGGCTCTCCTTTAGGTTTTGTTTCTGGGGAAATGAAAGCTGCGGCTGTGCGCTGGGACCTCACACCCCTCTGCCTTCTGGGAGATGTGCCGAAACCCTGCATTCCTGAGCGAACGTGACGGCTCTGTGAATGACAAACACGGAGAGCTACGGCTGGGCGTCTACAGACACTTCCAGATGAAGGGAGATGGCTAGATTAATCCACAGAACTCGTTAAAGTCCTCTCCGATTGCAGGCTGTGGCCCAGATAGGAGTCTTGTGTTCTGGACGAGGTCATATTTGGGTCTGTCGTGTTGTTGTTTCCGGGCGTCTGTGGTGCAATCCTCCCGTCAGAGACCCGCAGTGCTGAGGCGGTCATGGATATCAGTCAGTCCTTCCTTAATGACAACTGATATCAGTGTGTAGTATTTGTAGCAGCTGTGTTATTAGTGTTGGCAGTAGAACAGTATTGGTCACTCACTGAAGCCAAACGCTCACCGTGCTGATGCTTAATTATTTATTAATTAGTTCGTTTTTAATTCAGTCGTCTCGGCATCATTATGAGGGCCCACAAAAACGCCTCCCTCTGTGTCTCACTCCCTGCCTCATTATTTGTTCGTTTTTTAAGTTTCGAGACTCTTGTGGATCCAGCCCTCTCCATTCAACACGTCCTCTCTGGCCCGCGGACACACGGGAGCGGACGCTCTCTCTCAATCCCCAGCTACTCCACACTCGAGCGCAGAGTGAAGGAGATATTTTAAGACCTGATTGTCCTTTTCTTTTTTCCTGTTTATTTGGCAGAACCTTGTTTTGTTGATTCTCACTGGTTACAATAAATAAAAAATAAAGTTCACACGGCTCTGGGACAGATAAACTGAGCGCAACATGAGACGCCTGCAGTGTCCACACGCCGGCAGGAGGAGCAGCAGGAATCGGGCGATCTCCGGGGCCACACCTTGTGTGTTCTGGCCCCGTGTGTCCAAGGACCGCTTATTCGCTGCGTTGCCGCGGGGGGGTTCGTCCTGTGTGTGATGCGCACGTGTGATACCTGTGGCATGTGTCTCCGCAGCCCGTGGGGGTCGGCCTGGTCAGCGTGCACACGAGCGCCAACGACCGCATGCTGTGGGCACTGGACAGCCGGGGCAGCGTTCATGTGCGTGCCGGCATCACCGAGGAGATGCCCGTGGGGACAGACTGGGAGCACGTGCCAGGTACCACAGGGAGGGAAGGAGGGAGCATGATCTCGTGTCACAAGTCGCCATGCCGTGAGGAGCTGTAGTATGATGAGTCCGCTGACCCTGTGTTCCCCCTGTGTGTGTCTGTCTGCGTGTGCGTGTGTCCCTCCTGGGTACCCGTAGGCCTGCAGGCCAGCCAGCTGGCGGTGAGTGACCGGACCGCGTGGGTGCGCTGTCCCAACGGAGACGTGGCGCGGCGCTACGGCATCACCAACAAGAACCCGGCAGGGGACTACTGGAAGAAGATCCCGGGGTCCGTCAGCTGCTTAACAGGTCAGATATGAGGACGGACAGACGGATAGACTTTTTACTTAATGATGTTCGGTGAACTTCAGCTTAACCTCCTTTCTAATCTTAACAGGGAGAGACAGAGAGAGACATATAGAGACATGGATAGAGAGGTAGTAGAGGGACACAGCGAGTGGGAGACAGAGAGATGGATAGATAGATGGAGATAGAGAGATAGAAGGACAGAGAGGAAGAGAGGTCAACTCAGAGACAGATCGAGGGACAGGTAGAGAGAGAGAGAGAGAGAGAGAGAGAGATGGATAGAGAGGTAGATCGCGGCGCCGGTCCATGACGTTGTCGCTCTGTTGCCTCCCTGTGTCCAGTCACCCCCGGGGACGAGCTGTGGGCCGTGGGGCCGACCGGCAGCCTGACGCGCCGCCTCACCAAGACCTTCCACCACAAGAGCGCCAGGTCAAAGGTCGGCACAGGCACAGGGGCCCTGAGCACCGAGGACCTGGAGGAGGAGTGGGAGGTCATCTAGGGGGGGCCGGGGGCCAAGCCTCCTCCTCCGATCTGTCCACTGTAATCTCTCTAATCGTGTGGAATTTAACTCTGTATGTATATAGATTAACTCGTATGATTAACGGTGTGTGCTGCTAGCGGTGAGTCCGGCTGCACCCCCTCTGCCCTGGGGGGCTTCCTCGCCCGGCACAGACCTTTAGGGAGCTGGTCCGGTCACTCCGCTCACCTCTATGAATGTTTTAATAGTTTTTTTTGTCACCTTTTAAACACTTTATTATTATTGTTATCCTATTATTATTGTTGTTATTATTATTACCTCTACTCAGCCACTACTACAACCCAAACTAATCTGTTCCCCAGCCTTATCACAAGCACTTTAGAAGGAAGGATGCGAACGCTGCGCTGAATCGGTACGGTTTGCTTTGGTTTCGTTCTGCATGAGTGATTCTGCATCCGACACTTTTTTATCACGTGTATATTATGCTATATCACTATATATTCCGAGGAAACCACGAAGGGAAGCGCCGTGAGAGCGGGGGGCCGGGAACGCGTTCAGATGTACTTATCTGCTCGTCTCCTGTAACATTAATGTACATAGAGCAGCAACTGTGCGACTCACGTGCGGATGAATGGTTTTATATTGAGCCCGTCTGTTTACCGGCCCGTGTCGCACCTGCAGCCGGTGGGGGGGGTTGTGTGTGGCGGCGGCACGGGGGGGCACAGCTAGGCTGATGTTATGGAAGTGGGGGGTGGGGGGGGCAGGGAGCTGTAACGCAGTGTGTGTAATCCAGGCTGGGGGCGACTGCACTCCTCAAGAGCCTCATCTGAGCTGTTAATTAGGTATGTTATTAATTGCTTGGTTAATTAGGTTCGTTATTATCTTCACTGCAGTAGTTTGACCTGGTTTTAGTTGGTTCTGAAGGGCTCAGTGATTCTGTCGGGTCTGTGCCCTCCAGAACCAGCGCTGGGCTCCATTTTAATTGTTTTATTGAACCTGAAATGGATCGAGATGGCCGTTCCAGAACAGTGTCCAGGGCTGAGCCAGGCTTCTGAGAACATGAAGAACCGTGATGGAATGATATCTGTTTTGTTCGCTTTTTCAATCTACGTATTATTGACATTTTCCAATTATTTATAAACTTGTTTACACTTTGAATAACTGAAGGCAGGAGACAAAATAAGGGAGATTATTCTAATGGCTACACAGAAACTGGTGTGTGAGTTAGTGTGTGTGTGTGTGTGTGTGTGTGTCGGCCATCCATCAGCTCTTGTCTGCTCCACTCCTGTGACACACCCCGATATTGTGGAGCTCACAGCGTGTCCACCCCCACGCCTGGTGCTCACAAGCTGTCAGGAAGCCTTGCGATGAGTCAGGGAGGAGAAGTGCAGCTGTGTGTTTGCCCCCCCAGTACAGTAAATACCCTGCAGTGAAAGCTGTGAATCTGCGTTTAATTTATATGATCCTACTCATTATGTGACCGATTCCTCAATAAAGTTGTTTACAATGTGAGCGAGCAGCGTGTCGTGTGGATGTGTGTGAGTGTGTGTCGCTCCTCGGGACCCCCGGACCAGCAAGAGGAGGGCCGGCCGGCCCCGGGACTCTGCTTTACTTCACCGTCTTCCTGTGGCGTTACAAGCGCACAAAGAATGCAGCAGAGGAGGCCGGACTTTCCATTTCCAGTCTGAGGCTTCAGAGAGGATCCCTCTAGCTCGACACGCACGGATAACACGGCACACGCATCACATACAGCGTCAGGGTGAAGTGTGGGGGCCTTCAGGAGAGCAGAGGGGTCTGAGCCCATGAAGTGTGTGACGCTGTTTCGCAGACGCAGGCCGTGTGGGATGTTAAGTTCTTTCAGACCCGGCGTTCCTCTGGTCATGGCACGCTGTGATCGAGGAACAATGCGTCCCTCTGTGCTGGTTGTGGGGGGGGGCGTTAACTATCCAATTCACAGCACTGGCACAGTCTCCTCCACAACCCCCTCTAATCAGCACTCTGCCAGCGCCAGAACCGCAGGGATGACTGCAGGATAAACAGTGTTTTCTGTTCTTTTGCAATTAATTTGTGGGTTCTAAGCTCTTGCTTCTATGTTCCCTGTGATCTAAATAGATTAATGCAGGGCCTTCCCCTCCTATCTACCTCTCTCTCGCTCTCTTCTTCCACTAAGAATCTAGGCATGACCCTTGACCCCACTCTCTCCTACTCCTAGCCCATTTCCACTCACACACACCTGCCGATTCTTCTTGACCGCTGTCCCAACCAGACCGCACCTCTGCCTTCAGACCCTGACCTCATCCCCTCCAGACTCGCTGGACCACCCCCTTCAGAGTCCCACAGTCCCAGCATGACTGGAGTCACAGCCCCGTGCTGAAGTGCCACTTGTCCAGACCTCCATATCATCTCTATAATGATTCGTACGTCAGACAGGACTGCAGGGCACAGTGCTGACTACTTTATTTTTGGCCGGTGACTCCTGTGTGCGATGAAAGGTTTGGTCTACCCTGTGCTGCTGCTGGTCTCAGTGCTGGGGTGGAAAGGTTGCAGTTGCTTGTAATGCTTGATAAATAATACTGTGCTCACAAAGGGAGTCTGCTGATGCTGCCTCAGACTTTGCATGAGGGAAATTGATCTGATCTCATTGAGCCTGGTGGGTCTGATTAAAGGCGCCACCTCTCACCCCGGGTCAGTTGATGCAGTTCAACTCCACAAGATAACACCCCGGCCCCACGAGTCTCAGACAAACACGTTTTTATTCAGTGTTACATCACACGTCCTTATTGCATACAGTTCACACAGTGTCACAGACTCTCTAAAGTGCACAGGTTTACTTTAGTCTCTGAAATAAATACAGTTTAGTGTCCTATTTACACATTTAAATCAGCTCCCATAATCTCAGCCCCGACCCCTGCATTTCATACGCGCTGTGGTGCTGAAACAGTGCCACAGCCTTTGAACCAGAACAAGTCCAGAGAGGGTCTTTTTTGCGCCGCCACCCTCACTGCAGCCTGAAGTCCAGCGGCTTGAGGAAGTCCGGCAGGGGCAGCGAGTCCAGCTCCTCCGGGGGCACCGAGCGGATGAGGGTCTGCATTGCCCGCACGCACAGGGACGGGGGCGCCGACCCGCACAGCCACTGGTACCCCTGCTCCCCCAGGAGGGCGCGCCAGCGCTGCGGGCTGTCCAGCAGGTGCCCCCGGGTCTGGAAGCGGGGCTCGGGCATGAACAGGACCAGGTACCCCAGGCAGACGCGCTTGAGCCGCAGGTCCAGCTCGCTGTGGCCGATGTGGGCCAGCAGGGAGTCCAGCGGCGTGTTCCCGTCGCGGTCCGTCACGCAGGGGGACGCCGCGCTGCCCAGCAGCATCAGCAGACACTCCGGCCGGCCCAGCTCGCAGGCCAGGTGCAGCGGCGTCTTGCCCGCCTCCAGGTGCGCACAGCCCCGGCGGTTGACGTAGCCGAGCCGCTCGCCCTCCGGGAAGTGCTTGGCGGCGGCCAGGATCATCTGCAGGATGGCCAGGCGGTTGTAGCGCACGGCCATGGCCAGGTGCGGCGTGCAGGAGGACGGGCAGCAGCGGAAGCTCTTGCTGGGCATCTCCAGCGCGCCCACCGAGAACCGGGACAGCAGGTACCGGGCGTAGGGCTGGTGGTCGTGGACCAGAGCGTAGAGCAGCGCCTCGGACGGGGAGTAGGCGCACGCCCGGCCGTCCTCCTCCCAGTGGAAGACCTCCATCGTCCGCATGTCCTCCAGCGCCCACACCGCCAGCAGGTCCCGCACGGCTTGGTAGAAGGCGAAGGAGGTTTTCTTGCACTGCTTCTCGGATTTGTAGTCCGCCCTGCCGCCCCTGTCCGCCAGCCGGACGTCCCAAGGCATCGCACCGCGCCGAGCTGTCTTTATGCGCCGCTGTGCAGGCCGATCAGCCGGGATGCTAAATGTTTCAGCTCTTGCTTTGCAGGGAAGTTTTGGCTGAAATGTGTCTATCGGGGGTCTGCAGTTTTTTGCACAGTTTATGCAGTGTCCCGTTCACGAGCTGTTGCATGACTTTTCTGCAGCATCATTTTAATAAGAAAGACGGATAGAAAGAGACTCGGGGCAGCTGTGGGCTCCGCGCTGGGACTCACTGTCTTCATGCACCGCAGTGCCAGCCGGCCTCCCAGGGCACAAAACACGAAGCGGCGGCTGTCGCTTGCAAAGCTCTTGGTTTCCGTGTATTTGCTCCTCGGACCCGCTTTGCTCAAACCCCTGTCTTCTGCTCCCGCTGCACTTTTATCCCAGTGCGGGGCGGGGCGTCCAAAGTCCCCCCCACACGCGTCCCATTGGCTCCGGCCGAGTCCGGCGTCACAGAGCAGCCCTGAGTCCGACACCTGCGGCCGGCTGTCATCGGCTCTGTGTGAGAGAGAGAGAGAGAGAGAGAGAGAGAGAGAGAGAGAGAGAGAGAGAGAGAGAGAGAGAGA
>NC_089870.1:22199586-22202086 GCF_036373705.1 Amia ocellicauda | reverse complement strand
GCAATCGCAGTCGTGCAAATGTGATCCGATGCATTTGCATTGTGAGATCAATGGTGAAGTTGTTGTCTATGTGCTTCATACATTCATTCATGAAATCACCGAATCGTGGTCGTGGTGACGTGTGAAGCGTGCACACCTGCTCTGTGCAGCGCTGACTCGGCGGGAGTGCGCGGTGTCGGGTGGCCACGCAGCTGACTCAGATAATATAAATACAATAAATATATCAAATTAAACAATCAGAAATGACGCAGCAGTATAGTTAGCGGTATAGATAGGTCGTGAGATGAGTGGTAAAGTAAGAAAATTAAATCCACGCAGAGAGAATCAGCGCTGTGTTTGTGTCATGAGTGGAATATAAAGACTGAACCCTTCAGCCGCTGAACTCGTCCCACAGTGCAAATGAACCCGTTATACATTCATTTACCGGCCAATAACTAGAGGCACAGTGTCGCACAGGACAGAGGACCCCGGCATGTCACAACACCAATCCTGCATGAGCACAGCTTTGAAGAGACATTTTAAATGTACCAATATAAAAATTACAACAACCACAATAATACAAACATCATAGTTTCCATATTTTCAGTTGTTAAATATATTTCTGCACACTCCAGTCTTTACACAGCTACAGTTTTTTACAATCTGGCACTAATTTCAGAACCTTGATGTCATTTTTCAAAACTCTAGACACAAAACTCAAAACAGTCATGACTTGTAACACAGGCTGTCCAATGCTCAAAACATTGCATTGTGCATTCATATCTTTAAAGAAACCTTGCACTTGCAGAATCATTGGTTAAAATAACTCATTTATCATGAAATACCACAGGAACATGAATTTAGATCACCCACACAAGATACTGATAGTTTCACTGTGTAGTTTGTACAATTATTAACTATTGTAGTACAAAATATGATACATGTTTCATTATGGTACTACACATAAATACATCACTGTAAAAGGACTAGTAGAGAGAATACTACAGACACAGTGGAATCATTGAACAAAATCTGAAATTTATTAATGAAATACAGTAGAATCACAACATAGGTTTCTTTGAATCAAAGCAAAAATATTTAGCTACAAAAAAAAAAAAAAACTGCCATGTTCCTCACCTGGCTTACTGTAAAAAGCAAAACAAAGGATCGATTACTGTTCTTCTATATTTCCATCACCCCTGTCTTGTGGATTTGGCCACAGGTTCTCATCCACATCACAATGGATGTGTTCATGAGCCAAACATCTTGGGAAGAGTCTTCGGACGCGGCGAATCCAGACCTGACACTGGTCTGCCGAGATGTCATTGCATGTGTCATCCATGGCCTGGAGAAGGGTGACTTTTTCGTGAGGGCGCCTGTCATATATCTTCCACCTCCATGTGGAGAAAAAATCCTCAATTGGGTAAAGGAAAGGAGAGTATGGGGTCTGGATTCACCGTACAGGGTGGTAAATTGTGGATGGGCCTGAAACCATGCTTGCACCAGGCTTGCCTGCCTCATCCAAAAAGATGAATGTGTGATGGTTTTCGTCAGCATCCAGCTCCATCACCCTCCGTAAAGACATTTTGGAAAGAGAATTACGGATTACAATGTAAAAGAGGCATCTTGAAACTGAACATACCTGAGCATACGCAGTCCTCAGCTGCTCCACTCACGCATTTTTTTCAAAAGGCACACGGTAGAGCGGTTTTAGAGACACCTGCTGCCTTCTCAGCATGCGTGCAATAGTCGGCAAACTTAAGGCTTCCACGTTGTTGAACATGTCGTCATTGTCCAAGATGTGCTGCCGAATGTCCATAAGCCGAATATCATTTCTGGCCCGAACCAAATTGACCACAGCTGCTCTTGTTGGTCAGTCAGAAGAATACATTTAGTCACCTACTCTGTGGTACACATTGGTATGCAGTATACAGTCATCTGACACTTGAGAGTAGCCTGATGTTTAGTGCATGCTGAAGACTTGCCGCTTCTCAGTACGGAAAGTTCTGATGATTGAGGCCACAGTTGATCTTCTGACGTTTGGTTGAATCATTGTAGCTGCCTCAGTCATTGTCATGCCATGATTTACGACATGCTCTACAACTATTACTCGGATTTCATTGCACACTCTTTGCTGTTGCTGCCGCTGTCTTGGTCCGTGGCCTTCTGACCACCTCTCAGAAGGGGTGCTTGTCCCCTGCCATTCCTTTGACCACCACGTCTTCCTCGTCTTCCTCCTCCCACTGCTGGACCTCTATTGTGACCTGGATCACCTGCCGGCTCCATGTTATCGCTGTGTTGTTGAGGTGGATCCACTCATTTCACTATATACTCGTACCACAATGTGAAATCAATCATCAATAACCAGTTGGCAGTATTGGAAAAGCAATTACAAGGGCCTGCATACATACAGTAATGTCAAATCTGAAAACATGGTGAGGAAAAGTGCTACATGGGACCCTAGAAGCAGTAACTGATAAAGAATCATGATGAAATATTACATCCATAGATAATGTAGTCC